>NC_073403.1:2446475-2580996 GCF_028641065.1 Leucoraja erinaceus | reverse complement strand
TTTCTAATGTAATACAGCCCGTCCCACGGTCCGAGTTACATTGCACAAGAGCTCTCCCGAGTTTTAAGCCACATCAAACTCTGGTAAGCGGCGGAGAAATGAACGTAGCGGTACGTCGGAGCTCGGGTACGTCTCTTGGCGCTAACGCGGCAGGTACTCGGGAAAACTCGCTAACGGCAGGTAACGCACGGGAAGACTCGTGAAGATTTTTCAACCACTGATGAAAATGTCCCCGAGAGACCTCGAGTACAACCTAGTTGCCGCTTATAACCCTTAATGTAACGCAGAGTCCATTTTTCAATTGCTCATTAGGCTGATCATACACAACTTCAGTATCTCACCCGTGTACCTGCCTTCGTCCCCCCTACATCCCCCCCCCAGCCCTTAGTCCCTTTAGCCACAAGGTCCACTCTAACTCCCTCTTAAATATAGCCAATGAACTGTGGCCTCACTACCTTCTTGGCCGAGAATTCCAGAGATCAACGCACATTCTCTGTGTGGAAAAATGTTTTTCTTTCCCTCTCGTCGGTCCATAAAAGATCTCCCCTCTTATTCCCTTAAACTGTGGACACTCCAAATCTTTTCTGGACGTTCTTCGGTCGAGAACCCTTCTTCAGAAACCCGAACCGGAAAAAAGTGTGCCACCCATCCCTTCTCGCCCAAGATGCGCCGTGGCCCGCTGAGTTTGCTCCAAATGTTGTGTCTAGCTTCGGTGTTCTTCTGCAGTTCCTTCCCCAACGTTACAATTCCTCTGCTCAGCCCAATGATGGAAAATCCCTTTTTATTTTCCAAACATTTAGCAACCAAAACCAGTAAGACATATTGAATTGGGTAATGCTATTGGCTTGACTCTCATGTTCAGGAAGAACAATGTCAAAGTCTATAACTCTGTAGCAGGAGAGTGTTATGAAAATCATCTGTGCATTAATAACTGCGATATATAAACGTTATACCGAACCCAATCTAAATTGCTCCCTTCCCCCAGTAAAGTAGATGAAATATTCCATTTTATAAGGGTCTCATATAGCGCTTGTATGCTTTGTATAGATTATATAGCTATATTTTTAAAAAACTTTATATGTCTGAACACAACTGGTTCGCAAAGAAATTAAGGTACATATACTTATTAGTTTGTAAGCTCTATTCTTCATCTTATGTACACAACGGGGTCGGTCGCTGTTAGACGGGGATCCGGAGTGGTAACAATTTCGTCTTACAAGAGGCTGGTTGCCAGGATTGCAGCTTGGACAAGGGAGAGAGTCCATCTCTGTGCCCCGAAAACGTGAGATCTGGAGGACTATGGCCATTTCTCCACCTCGCCGCCTTCACCCCACGGGGCTCTTACACTGTTCGGCTTCAGAACCCTTCCTTGTCTGGCCCACGGGCTCCACCTCATTTTTACACAGGTGGGATTCCGTGCTGTTGCGGAACCGTCAATGGCTGGCCATCGGTGGGGGCGGCGGGCGCTGGCTGTTGGGGTGGGGGGGTGGGGGGTGACAGGTGGAGGGAGGAGGGGTCGAGGAGGGGGGGGGGGTACACAATTGTGAAAGGTGGGAGGGGGGGTGAGTGTCTGCAACACGCACAAACTGTTAACCACTGAAAGTACAGCAATGCCGAAAATCGGAAATAGTCGCCCCCTTCCCCGCCCTTGAAACCCGGACCCAAAGGGTGAATCATGCAGCTGCTGGGAGATCTGAGATCGGGAGGGCCGAGACCCTCAGAGCAAGGGCCGTCGAGAACAAAGGGGGGGACACCGCGTATGTGGGCGCCCGTCGGGTACTACGGGGGGCCTCGGGTGCGGAGTGGAAGAGTAGGGCGGGTAGGGGTGGGGGTGGGCACAACACGATACAAGTTGAAACTTTGGGTACAGATCCCTGAAGGTGTTGTACTCTTTGTGTATACCTAGGTAGATTGCACAACGACCCGTGATCGTGCGCCACTGTTATAATAAATTTATCTAATCTGATCAAATACACTGAGATTTAAATCAGTGGAGCGAGCAAACCAATTGGAAAACATGACTCAGTTTATTGTTTAAATGGGCATTTGTGTACCGTGATAACGGGACAAATAGCTTGTCTCTGGCGCTGTTGCAGTGTACAGCACTTCTACACCGCGTTGTTTTTGTAATCTCAACATGTCCCACAATCGTACTCCAGCCAACATGGTCCTCCAGCACGTCCCACTGCACTCACTTTACCACGTCCATTTCCCGGGTAATGATTTAGTAGCGGGTAACTTTGACGTGGCCCCCTCAGTATCCATCCCCACTATTCGGTTTTAGTCCAATTGACCTTTGCTTAATATAGTCGCGGTAATAGAAACATAGACAATAGGTGCAGGAGTAGCCTTCCGCCCCTTCGAGCCTGCCACCCGCGCCATTCAACTGATGATGGCTGATCATCCCAACTAGTACTCCCCTTACCTGCTTCTCTCCATACTCCCCTGATCCCCTTTAGCACCCCAAGGTCCACATCTAACTCCCGCTTAAATTAGCCATGAACTGTGTGCCTTCAACTACCCTCTGTGCAGAGAGTCCACAGATCGTCGCCACCCTCTGTGTGAAACATGCAAATGATCTGACACTTATCAACCATAGGATCTCCAGGCAATATTAGGAATGGCCTCTAACTAGAAACAGACGTGCTCTGCTGTTTTTTTTTTGGGGGTGTGAAATGTAGGGTTTTAATAAACACCAACCCCTAATCAGAAAAAGGATAGCTTTACTTCTTTTTTGGTAAAGAACTGAAAAAAGTGAATTGGAAGTGAAGGGAAGTTTGGAAAACATTTGACGAGTGTGCTGGTGTTGGTTTAGCTTACTGCTCACTATGTGTAAAAGGAGAAGCCATCTCGCACACGTGAGGCGACGATCGGAAATGGATCAGCCAACATTTTTTTTTTTTTAGTCTGCTATTTCCTTTGTCACACCATCAGCAGCGCATTGAGTTGAAGACCGGGCTGAAGTCAGGGCGGCACGGTGGCGCAGCGGTATAGTTGCCTGGCTCTCAGCAGCGCCAGAGAGACCCGGGTTTGTCCTGGCTACCTCACAGTTCTAGAAAACCTGCGCTTTATATGTTTCACACACAAAATACAGTGCCTGTCTGTGCCGATTTGTACGTTCTGTTCTCCCCGTGACCTGCGTGGGTTTTTCTCAGAGATCTTCGGTTTCCCTCCCACACACATCCCAAAGACCGACAGGTTTTGTTTGGTTAATTAATCGGCCCTGGTATAAAATGTCATTGTCCCTATTGTGATTCCTGATAGTGTTAGTGTGCAGGGATCGCATGGTCGCTGTGGACTCGGTGGACCAAAGGGCCGGTTTCCCCCCTGTGTCTCTAAACTAAACTAAACTACACAACCCTATAATGAGGAGGCCACACACAATCCATGCTCTCCAAAGCCCTCACATTCTTGCCCCCTCCTACATTAAAAGTCTTCCCACCCCCCACTATCCGAAGCATCCCAGGCCACCTCAGCATCTGCCGCCTTGGGGCTGCGGAATATCCCCGCGGTCTCGATGGCTTATAAAGCAACTCAGGGGATGCGCCGGTGCAGTTTATGTCAGCAATTGAACACGGCCTGTTGCGGTTTGCTGTTACCCTTCCCATACTCCCCCGAGATGCTGCCTCGTTCTCCTCTTGGATTACTCGGCAGCATCCTGTGTACTTTCGGTTTAATCTGCCCTGGCCATCTGCAGTTCCTTCACAGACAAATGAATAATGGTCTTATCTGCTTCTAGCATCTTTCCGGGCAGGATATTAAGGCAAGGGGAGAACAGAGAAATCATATACTGCTGAAAAAAGAATCCGCGCGCTGCTTATAAGCAGCACAGAATGTCGAGCTGGTCAGACGTGAACTCGAACATACCACACATGTGGAGGAACATTGACTTCTCCAATTTCAGGTAGTCTAAAACAGTCATCCTTTGTATTCTACTCCCTCTTTCCCCCCTCCCCCCTTCCCAGCTCTCCCCTCCTCCCACTGGTCTCCGCCTCTGTCCTTTCTTCTTCCGCCTGCCCACCTCCCATCATACTGAAGAAGGTCTCCATCCCGAAACGCGCTCCTATTCCTGTCGGCGGATCCAATAATTAGCATGCCTGTTTTCACCCCGGTGCTGAGATTTCTCCCCACGCATTTTTCAGGTCTACCTTCACGAAACGAGAGCCAATATGGTACATGGACCCGTCTAAAATCTTAATTTAGACAGAGAGCTGAAGATAATGGCTCGCCCCCTTTTGACAATAGTCATTTAACTAATTCTTGAACTCACAAGATGCGTGCATCATGTGGAATGGTACACCTGTAAATCTTCGTTCATTTAGCAGTTGATGCCATGATGACGCATTATGGCCCATTTTCAAATGATTAAACTCAAAATTAATATCAAAGATTCCCCAGGTGGTGATCTTTTTTGGGGGCATGTATTTGAACAACAGTAAACTCTGCCTTGAGAGAACAAGTTTCAGGCTGCCAGTCATTTTGTAGCATTTCTTTAAAAAAAAAAACTGACGTGCTACACTAATCCGATAATTTGAAGGAGGGGTCTTCTGTCTGTGTGCGAATAGCATTGCAATGTGCAGGCTGTGTATTGATGGAGGCGCCTGTGGGCAGGCGTTTCATGGAAGGATGCTGCATCTCACTCCAGCATTCAATCCCAGGCCTATTTGGTCTCACCACATTTTAAATTTTCTTTTTTCAAACCCCAACCACTTTATATTTAAAAGCCATTATAAATTCTGCTCCATTTACAACTTCTGCCAAGCCTTCCCTGCAAATCAAATTTCTCTTCCGTTTGACATTTTTAATGCCTCTTCGCATCTGGCTGGAGAGAGGAGATATTGCCATTGTGCTCGTCCCAATATTTACTAAATGCGCGCCCCCGTCAGAAGTTTCCGACGTGGGTGTCTGTGGGGCTAACTATGATAACCTGGGGGTGCTCCCATTGAGCTAATTCTGCTACCTGCCAAAAGGCACTAGGGAACAAGAGGCTAAGACATTTCCACCCCGGAGGATCGACAATGGGCCCCCACAGAATCTACTAACGTTGTTAAGGTACTTGCAGAGACAAGTGAATGCTTCAGCACCGATTTCGCCGTCATAGTCACAGCAGGCTGACCTATTTATTCAGGACGGACGTGACATCCGAGTTCAACTTTGCGACATGGCAACCAACCCGGTGGCGCAGCGCGTCATCTTACCCCCCACCGTATTGTTATTCCCTTCCCAACCGACCTCTTCTGTCCTGTGAGTGTCCACCCATCCAGAGCTCGAGCAACCACCGGAAATTGGAGGACGTCCAACCTGTCATAGTTCCGCGGGGTTGCTTGCGTCCGGATGGCATGAACGAATTTGAATATTCTCACCAAATTTATGTCTCTAGCCCTTGGCGCAGTTCAGCCCTCCCCTTCCCTTTTCACCCTCAAGTCTGCCCTCCTCTCCCATCACCGCCTGATGCCTCGTGCTCCTCCACCCGCTCCGTTTTTACCTTCCGTACTACTCCCCACTGCACAGCAAACATCTCGGATATGGGTTGGTTAAGGGTTATTGCACAACACCTTCCTTTTGTGAACTTTAGCTACTGTAGACGGTTAGATACATACAGTTGTGAAACAGGCCATATCGCGAACCCCCGAGTCCAGCGATCCGCAAGCCCGTACACTAGTACTACCCCTAACCACGCTGGGGACAATTACACTATTGTCTTACGAGGCCAATTACCTCACAAACCTGCTCGCCTTCGGAGTGCGGGAAGGAACCGGAGCGCCCGGATAACCCCACGCGGTCCACGGTTGAGAGTGGGCAAACTCCATAACGACAGCGCCCGTAGTCAGATCGAACCCGGTCGCGGAAGCTGTGAAGCAGCAACTCTCACTCTAACCGCGCGTTCTGAATTGGAAACAGCGGCCTCAAACATTGTACTTTTTCTTTTGTGACGTTGCTACCTGACCCGCTGATTTTTGGTTTCCAAAAAAAGCCCTGCCAGTTTCATTTTATTTTAATTTTCCTCACAGGCAATAATCTATACAATCGATTTAGTTGGGTGTACCGTTGCAAGGCTATGAATTCGTTGAAATGAGACTAATCCTAGATGCGCATTTTCCTTTTTCCTATTTCGTGGGCCTTTTGTGCATTGACTTGAGGACATTTATCATCAACACTGATGTAATCCTTCCCTGAACCTTGCTGAAACATCATTTTTTCTCCCCCCCCCCCGCGTTCAGTTACTTTCCATGGATTACATCCACCTGATTCCTGTATGTCGGACTGTCTTATGAAGAAAGACTGGATAGACCTTGGTTTATACGCCCTCCTAGACTGTTAGGTAGATTGAGAGCGGATCTTAATAGTAAACTTATAACAAACTCATACTTTCAGGGTGGGTTCGGACACTGGGCTAGCTTCAATGGGGACAAAAACAATATTGATATCCCAGATGTTGTCCGGGAAGTCCAGGACAAGGGGTCACAGCTTATACGATAAAGGGCGAAATTCCTTACAAACCGAGATGAGAAGACTTGTTCTCACACCGAGAGGTTGTGTGAATCTCTGGGAATTCTCTGCCACAGAGGGTAGTTAGAGGTCCAGTCATTGGCTATATTTAAGAGGGAGTGTCGATGTTGTCCCTTGTGGCTAATGCGACAGAGGTACATGGAAGAAGGCAGGGTACGGGTACTGAGTTGGGCTCGATCTTCCATGATCAGATTGAATGGCGTGGTGCACGGAGGCTCGATATGGCCGAGTGCGCCTATCTCCTTGCATCCTAATTTCTATGTTCTATTGTTTACCTAGATCTATGTATTGGCTAAACCTCCCATGTTTGAGACACTGTGGGAACCTCATGTTAAGAGTTAGATGATCATGACCTAGCTCAGAGTTTTCATAGAACATAGAAATAGGTGCAGGATAGGAGCTTTATGCCAATTATGTTCATTATCCTATCGGGACACATTCAATAAAACTCTTCCTCTTGCTCTCGATTCCCTACTCTGGGCAAAGACGGTGCATTTACCCAATCTATGCCCTGATGATTTTGATACACCTTCTAACGAGCTCACCTCTCTCTTCCCTTCCTAGGTGCCTCCAAGGGAATATAAACGGAATGTCCTCTAGAATTTGTTTCACACAGAGAGTGGTGAATCTGTTTCGCGTGCAAATTAGAAACAATGCTTCGCTGAATTTCAAGAGATATTGACACGTGGTGTCCTGGAGTAGGAGGCCATTCTCAGGGTGTACTCCCTTTCGATGCCGTGCACCATTCCGCCATTCAATATGGATTAAGATCGCCTAGAAGTCTGATCATCCAACTCAGTATCCCCCATCCCTGCCTTCTCTCCAGACCCACTGATCCCCTTAGACACAAGTGCCGGCATCTAATTCCTCTTATAAATATAGGCCAATGAACTGTCCTCAACTAGCCCTCTGGTCTGCAGTCGAGAGTTCCAGGAGATTCGCCCTCTCGTGTGTTGAAAAAAGTTCTTATCATCTACGGTTTTTTTAAGGATTTTCCCCCTTCTCATTATTTAGCACTGTGAAACCCTTGTCCTGGACACTTCTCTGCCACCGAAGGTAGTTGATGGCCACAGTTCATTGGCTATATTTAAGAGGGTGTTAGCGTGAGGTGGGGCCCATTGTGTGTCTCTCTCAACAGGGATCAGCAGGTTTTACTAATGAAGGAAGCGCATGTAAGGGATAACTGAGATGTTTTGCGATGATCGACCATGATCATATTGTTGAATGGCGAATGGGAATGCAGGCTTCGATAAGAGGGCCGAAAAAAAGGGCCTACTCCTGCACCTATCTCCCTTAAATATGTTTCTGTGTTTTTGTCTTCATACATATCGTGTTATTTGATCGTTGGGAGCACAGCACCAAGGCCAATTCCTTGCCTGTGTACAATACTTGGCTAATCATTTATTAACGCATTTCATTCATATTCATTCATTAGTCAATCAATGGATTGGATTTCACCTGCACTGTTTCAAAGGAGGTTTCTGAAGTTAAATCAAGTTCTTGTGGGTATGAGTGTCAGTTCAGTATATCGTCACATGTGCCGAGGTACGGTGAAACGCTTTTGTAGCATGCGAACCACGTTACAAAACCTACCTGAATCGTGTCTGAGAATCTGCCGCAGCCCGTGTGTGTGATTTTGGCGCTGTTTAGAGGGGGCGGGTTTAAAACGCGATTTTTACTAGGCTGTTGCAATCGAAAATGTTCAGCCTAGTAAATCATTAACGGAAAATCGCTGAAAGACCCCGTCGCAAAAGGTATTATTAGTTTTTATGGCCTTGTATAATAGTTATAGCAGTTTAAAAATCACTCTCTCAACCCGCGACCTCTCGCTGCCCCAGGGTTTTATAAAGCAAACAATTAAAGGTATGTACCTTATTTTTACATTAAAAGGGGCTTCTTAAGAACCCTGTATATAAAGTTTTCTATAGCGAGTAGCTAATTTTGGGCTCTTTATATCCCGCAGTATTTTTCTGGGCATTTGAGGGCACAAATCCAGCGCAATGTGAACGTTCTAAACCAGCGCGTTCACAGGAACCCACTAGAAAGCCAATTTAAAATTGACTTTAATTTACAGCAATTGAACACTAAATTCCTTCCATTTGGCCTATAAATTAATGTAAATGAGATTTAAAAATCATGTTTTATTGAGAATTATTTATGAATATTATTTGGACACTTGGGCTATTTAAAAATGTTAATCATTTATTAAGAAATGGATAGATGTTTAGATCTAGTAATTGAAGTTTGAAATTTGCTACACTTGGGTAACTAACTAATTATATGCTTTAATTTCAGGTCATCCAAGTTAGATTATTTTATGTTTGTTTCAGAATGGTTCAATCTACGATAACTGAAAATTTCATTCAGTTCTCTTAATTTTTAAGAAGGTTATGGGCTTTTGACTGTCCATGATCACAGCTTTTTTGTTATGTCCATAGAAAATCAATAGGGAACAAGATGCTAATTTCCGAGTATGAAAATGGCCATAACTTTTTAAATACTTGAGATATGAAAGTGAATTAGGTGTCAAATTAAACTTATTTTTATGCTTTATCTGATGGGATCTATTACAGACTTGATTTTTTTAATCTCAAAATTTTGTAACATTGTTACTCAGAGGGAAATAGTCTACATAGACTGCGAGTGTTGTGAGGGAGAATTTCATTAAAATTGTGTCTCACTTTGCAAGTCCCAGTCGTTTTTACGCGCGGGCAGAATCGATAATTTACTGTCTCCTTCCCTTATGAATAGCCCCAATAAATCCACCGCATTCTGTTTTGACATGCAGTATATTACTGGGACTGTCATATTCCATCTCACAGTGTGTCGGGTCCTGGGTGATGAGCAGTAATTTATTCCTGATTATAATTGTACAAACAAAAACATCGGACGTGACCGGAATTCCCCAAATGGATGGGTCGCAAAGTTTAGTTTAGTTTAGCTTCGAGATGCGGCACCTTACAGAGTAGAGCTACTGCCTTACAGCGTCGGAGACCCTGGTTCGATCCCGACTACGGGCGCTGTCTGTACGGAGTTTGTACGTCATCCCCGTGACCTGCGTGGGTTTTCTCCCGAGATCTTCGGTTTCCTCCCACACTCCAAAGACGTGCAGGTTTGTCGGTTAATTGATTTGGTGAATGTAAAACTGTCCCTAGTGTGTGTAGGGTAGTGTTAGTGTGCGGGGATCGCTGGCCGGTGAGGATTCGGTGCGCCGAAGGGCCTGTTTCAATACTGTATCACTCGATGACTCCGTGACTCTATGACTGGTGTTCATCCAAGTCATTCAAAGGTTCGGTATTATGAATGAGATTTTAGAAACATAGAAAAATAGAAAATAGGTGCAGGAGGAGGCCATTCGGCCCTTTGAGCCTGCACCATTCGCCATTCAATATGATCATGGCTGATCATCCAACTCAGTATCCTGTACCTGCCTTCTCTCCATATCCCCTGATCCCTTTAGCCACAAAGGCCACATCTAACTCCCTCTTAAATATTGCCAATGAACTGGCCTCAACTACCTTCTGTGGCAGAGAATTCCACAGTTTCACCACTCTCTGTGTGGGAAAATGTTGTTCCTCATCTCGGTCCTAAAAAAGATTTCCACCTTATCCTTAAACTGTGACCCCTTGTTCTGGACTTCCCCAACATCGGAACAATCTTCCTGCATCTAGCCTGTCCAACCCCTTAAGAATTTTGTAAGTTTCTATAAGATCCCCCCTCAATCTTCTAAATTCTAGCGAGTACAAACCGAGTCTATCCAGTCTTTCTTCATATGAAAGTCCTGACATCCCAGGAATCAGTCTGGTGAACCTTCTCTATACTCCCTCTATGGCAAGAATGCCTTTCCTCAGATTAGGAGACCAAAACTGTACGCAATACTCCAGGTGTGGTCTCACCCAGACCCTGTACAACTGCAGTAGAACCTCCCTGCTTTCTCTCCATACCCCCTGATCCCTTTAGCCACAAGAGCCACATCTAACTCCCTCTTAAATATAGCCAATGAACTGTGTGGCCTCAACTACCTTCTGTGGCAGAGAGTTCCACAGATTCACCACTCTCTGTGTGAAAATAAAGTTTTCCTCATCTCGGTCCTAAAAGGTTTCCCCCTTAGCCTTAAACTGTGTGACCCCTTGTTCTGGACTCACCTTTCGACTCACCTCAATAAAAAATAAGGCAGCTGAAGACAGGGGGTGTGTGTTGATGTAGATGACAACTAGAATGATGACTAGAGTGATGATGATGACAGCCGTCACGATTCCCACCACCACACCAGTGTGCATGGGGCCCCCTTTCTTCTCCACTGGGCCCTCATCTGTTATTGCTGTAAAAGAGCACAAGACGGGCGGATTTCAATAACTAAACCATCAGACAAATGTGAGTTTGGCCGTTCTCCCACCTCACACAACCCTCACACCTTGCACCAGTGACTGCATCTCACCAATTCTCCCATTGAATCAAGTCAAGTCAAGTCAAGTCAAGTCAAGTCAAGCCAAGTCAAGTTTATTTGTCACATACACATACGAGATGTGCAGTGAAATGAAAGTGGCAATGCTCGTGGACTTTTGTGCAAAAGACAAACAACAAAACAACCAAACAAATTATAAACACAATCATAACACACATATTCTTTTACATAATAAATAATGGAAGGAAAAACGTTCAGTAGAGTTAGTCCCTGGTGAGATAGGCGTTTACAGTCCGAATTGCCTCTGGGAAGAAACTCCTTCTCAACCTCTCCGTTCTCACCGCATGGCAACGGAGGCGTTTGCCTGACCGTAGCAGCTGGAACAGTCCGTTGCTGGGGTGGAAGGGGTCTCCCATGATTTTATTTGCTCTGGAGTTGCACCTCCTGTTGTATAGTTCCTGCAGGGGGGCGAGTGAAGTTCCCATAGTGCGTTCGGCCGAACGCACTACTCTCTGCAGAGCCTTCTTGTCCTTGGCAGAGCAATTCCCAAACCAGATGGTAATGTTCCCGGACAAGATGCTTTCCACCGCCGCTGCGTAGAAGCACTGGAGGATCCTCGGAGACACTCTGAATTTCCTCAATTGCCTGAGGTGGCAAAGGCGCTGCCTTGCCTTACTCACATCCTTCCTGGAGTGAGTTGACCATGACTGTACAAACAGTACACAAAATGCTGGGGTAACTCAGCGGGACAGGCAGCATCTCCGGAGAGAAGAATGAAGAAGGGTCTCCACCCGAAACGTCACCCGTTCCTTCTCTCCAGAGATCCTGCCTTTCCCCCTGAGGTACTCCAGCATTTACTGTCTACCGTTAATGTAAAAACAAGCGCTGAGTTCTCAGAATAGCTTTGATATTTCTGAGAATTTCTATGTTTTGACCATTGAGGTCTGTGATATATCATTGAGTTGCTTCAAAGAATAGTGCATGCTATCATTTCGCTGTCCTCCCTCATGATGGAAGATCGCATCTACAGTGTATATATATATATGCATTTCACTTTGGGACCAGATAATGTTAGCAGAATCCAGCTAGGCACAGATACCCAGTAAACAACAGACGTATGTGGACATGTGCCACAAGGGAAGGCTAATTGGGAAAACATTGAAGAGGGAACCAGCATGCACAGTGGGCAGTGGAAAAAGATCTTTAGAACGTAGAACACAATCCAGCACAGGAACAGGCCCTTCAGCCCACATTGTCTTTTTTATAGACAATAGACAATAGTGGCAGTAGTAGGCCATTCGGCCCTTCGAACCAGCACCGCCATTCAATGTGATCATGGCTGATCATCCCCAATCAGTACCCCGTTCCTGCCTTCTCCCCATATCATAGAAACATAGAAACATAGAAAATAGGTGCAGGAGTAGGCCATTCGGCCCTTCGAGCCTGCACCGCCATTCAATATGATCATGGCTGATCATCCAACTCAGTATCCCGTACCTGTCTTCTCTCCATACCCCCTGATCCCTTTAGCCACAAGGGCCACATCTAACTCCCTCTTAAATATAGCCAATGAACTGTGGCCTCAATTACATTCTGTGGCAGAGAATTCCACAGATTCACCACTCTCTGTGTGAAAAATGTTTTTCTCATCTCAGTCCTAAAAGATTTCCCCTTTATCCTTAAACCCCCGACTCCGTTATTTTTAAGAGCCCTATCTAGCTCTCTCTTGAACGCATCCAGAGAACCTGCCTCCACCACCCTCTGAGGCAGAGAATTCCACAGACTCACCACTCTCTGCGAGAAAAAGTGTTTCCTCGTCTCCGTTCTAAATGGCTTACCCCTTATTCTTAAACTGTGCCCCTGGTTCTGGACTCCCCCAATATCAGGAACATGTTTCCTGCCTCTAGCGTGTCCAAGCCCTTAACAATTTCATATGTTTTAAATTTAGTTTAGAGATACAGCGCAGAAAAAGGCCCTTCAGTTTAGTTTATTGTCACATGTATTGAGGTACGGTGAAAAGCTTTTTGTTGCATGCTATCCCGTCAGCGGAAAGCAATACATGATTACAATCGGGCCATTTACAGTGTATAGTTACAGATATAGTATAAGAGAAGGTAAGGCCAGGGATGAGTAAGCCTAGGGCCACCAAACAAGACTAGGCTGTGGGCTACCAGTGAGGTAGACAATAGTTCAGGACAGTTCTCTGGTTGTGGTAGGATTATTCAGCCCATCGAATTCGGCCCACCGAGTCCACGCCGACCAGCGATCACCCTGTACATTAGCACTATCCTACAAGCTAGGGACAATTCATAATTTTTTCCGAAGCCAAATTAAACCTACAAATCTGTACGTCTTTGGAGTGTGGGGGGAAACTAGGACTTCGGGAGAAAATCCACGCAAAGGTCACGGGGAGAATGTGCAAACTCCATCAGACAAGCGCCCATGGTCAGGATGGAACCCGGGTCTCTGGCGCTGTGAGGCAGCAACTCTGCTGCTGCTGCACTGTTCTGCCAACACATCCTCTCCACATTGACTCTACCCAGGACAAAGCTACTGGGAAAAATTGAATTATTTTCGGGTTGAGGTCATTGCCGTTTTCCGTGCTAATGTCGAAATTATGGAACAAAAATCTCGGATCCAACCCAGACTGATGGGAAAATAAAGTTTCCCTTTGGTTATCGATGTGAAAAGAATTTCAACAGACGGAACCCGACCGAGGATATAAGGACAGAGCACAACATTAGTTGTGACTTTGTGTCACCGAGCAGGTTTACAACAGTAAAGTTAACCATCGCGATGGCTAAGATCTGTTCAAAACAGAGGTTACATCATGTTGTTGGCATAACGTTGAGCTCTCTGTCAGTCAGTCTGCTCATGTTGCGGGAGGACTTTATCACTGAGCGCTCAGAAACATGTTGTACCCCATTAAAAACAACCCTGAGCTTGGCTAGTTCGACAATCTCTGCACTTATTAGCAGGCAAGATGTCAAGACAAATATGTTGACATCACAGGCTTGATGGAATGGTTTTAGGGCTGGTTACTCACTAACCCAACACCTCTAGTGATTAAGAAGGAACTGCAAATGCTGGAAAATCGAAGGTAGACAAAAATTGCTGGAGAAACTCAGCGGGTGCAGCAGCATCTGTGGAGCGAAGGAAATAGGCAACGTTTCGGGCTGAAACCCGTAGGGTTTCGGCCCGAAACGTTGCCTATTTCCTATAGTGGAGATAGAACTGCAGATGCTGGAAAATCCAAGGTAGACAAAAATGCTGGAGAAACTCAGCGGGTGCAGCAGCATCTATTGAGCGAAGGAAATAGGCAACGTTTCGGGCCAAAACCCTTCTTCAAGCCACCTCTAGTGATTCCGGCTCTGTTTAAATTTCTCTCAGTGTTTAGTGCAGTTTAGGTTAGTTTAGAGATACAGCACGGAAACAGGCCCTTCCGCACCGACCAGCGATCCCCGAACATTAACGCAACCCGACACACACCAGGGCCAATGTTACATTTACACCAAGCCAATTTACCTACAAACCTGTGTTTAAGAAGGAACTGCAGATGCTGGAGAATCGAAGGTTACACAAAAAAGCTGGAGAAACTCAGCAGGTGCAGCAGCATCTATGGAGCGAAGGAAATAGGCAACGTTTCGGGCCGAAACCCTTGGCTATTTCCTTCGCTCCATAGATGCTGCTGCACCCGCTGAGTTTCTCCAGCTTTTTTGTGTAACCTACCTACAAACCTGGACGTCTTTGGAGTGTTGGATGAAACGGAAAGATCTCGGAGAAAACCCACGCAAGTCACGGGGAGTGACCCATTCCTTCTTTCCAGAGATGCTGCCTGTCACGCTGGGTTGCTCGCTTATCTTCCAGCCGAAACAAGTTATCATTATAACATCAAGATTGGAAATTGTTCAGAAGAGCAGTGGAATTGTTTTGTCTGTGTTTCCCATGTCATGTTAGCCTCCTGATGATCATGCAATTTCCATTCGACAAGATCTAATTCCAAGCCAAACTGGAAGGGAACAGGCAAATCTTGCCTTACATCTGGGAACTGAGTGAAGATGGAAGAATAGAGGAGTTCCATGGTTAGGAAAATTGTTTCAGGAAGTTGGAGCCTTGTGGTGAGTGGAGCAATTTCAGTATTGAGATACCTATGCTTTAAAAAAATCGAGCTCAAATTTTTAGATGTTCTGGGCTGACATCTCTTAGCTTTGAGATCTTAATTTTGAGAACAGCAACTCAGGGACTTCACGTGGAGATGTTAGACTGCATTTTCAGAGGATATTTTGTTAGTTAGTTAGTTTAGATCAATAGACAATAGGTGCAGGAGTAGGCCACGGGAAAATGTGTTTCCTTGCCCCCAAGGTGAGGCCTGCTGTATGATTTCACCGGCATTTCACCTCATCTGGCTCGAAGGGTCATATGGCTGATCATCCCCAATCAGTACCCCGTTCCTGCCTTCTCCCCATATCCCCTGACTCCGCTATCTTTAAGAGCCCCATCCTGCTCTCTCTTGAAAGTATCCAGAGAACCGGCCTCCACCGCCCTCCGAGGCAGAGAATTCCACAGATTCACAACTCTGGGTGAAAAAGTGTTTCCTCGTCTCCATTCTACCCATTATTCTTAAACCCCTCATATGAAGAAGGGTCTCCACCCGAAACGTCACCTATTCCTTCTCTCCAGAAATGCTGACTGACCCGTAGAGTTACTCCAGCATTTTGTGTCTGTCTTAGATTTCAACCAGCATCTGCAGTTCCTTCCTACACACTCCTCATCGAAAGAGACGCAGCCCATGCCTGCATGCAGCAAGACTTGGACAACATTGAGGCCTAGGCTTATGCACCGACAAGCCCCAATGAGTGAATGACACTTTCACTTTTACTGATATGTTTGCTTTCACAAGCAGAGCAAATGGCAAATAATTGACTTGATTCATTGACTGAAAGATGGAGTGTGGCAACAGATCTTTAGTTCCATCGACCATCGATAACCCGTTCACACAAGGTCTATGTTGCCCCGACCTTCTCATCCATCCCTACACACAAGGAAAAGTTTACCGAAGAGTCTATTTTCTTCGGCTAAGGTTGGGTGACTGTGGTGTTTGAGCCAGCACTGACATGATGGGCCGAATGGCCAGCATTTCTACGAAATGGAAGTGATGTCAGCCCAGTGTACAGAAGACCGACTGTGACCGAACACTGCTTTGCCTAAAACAAATTCCCAGCTGACGTGAAGTGGAACTCTTGAAAGGTAAAAGGATAAGCCTCAGAAGATGAAAAAATTCCATCAATGTGAATTTCTGCATAAAAGCACTTTCCCCTCATCGCCATCAACGTTAGGTTTCTTTAACCTGTGATGATTAAACATTTATATGCAATCTCTCTGCCATTTCTGCAAGCACACGTTCCAAATGAAAGCAGCGGAAGATCAATTTAATGGAACTATCGCCTGTGGCAATATCATTTAAAACAGCTTTTATCATTTTGAATCACCACAGAGTCAATGCAGGGAAAACTCTCAGGAGCACAACTGATTGGTGCAGTAAATTTAGTTAGCTAGCTTCCATGAAAGGGCTGGATAGAGTGGATGTGGAGAGGATGTTTCCACTAGTGGGAGAGTCTTGGACCAGGGGCAGTGGGAGAGTCTTGGACCAGGGGCAGTGGGAGAGTCTTGGACCAGGGGCCACAGCCTCTGAACCAAAGGACGTTCCTTTAGGAAGGAGACGAGGAGGAATTTTGTTAGTCAGAGGGTGGTGAATCTGTGGAATTTATTGCCACAGAAGGCTGTGGAGGCCAAGCCAATGGATAATTTTAAGGCAGAGATAGATTCTTGATTAGTGCGGGTGTCAGGGGTTATGGGGAGAAGGCAGGAGAATGGGGTTAGGAGGGAGAGATAGATCAGCCATGATTGAATGGCGGAGTAGACTTGATGGGCCGAGTGGCCTAATTCTGCTCCTATCACTTATGAAAAATGCTGATTAAGTTTTGCAAAGAATTAAGAGCCCGTCCCACGGGCGTCATTTGTGCACGTCACGCAGATGGTGCACGAAGATTTTGTACATCCCAAAATCCTGGGGCGCCGGGCGCCGCCGCGCGTCATCACGCGCATCACGTACGCGGCACAACGCGCGCGTCGTGCGTCGTGACACGTAAATGATGACACGTAAATTCCTCGCAAATGACTCCCAAGTGGGACAGGCCCTTTACCTCATCACAATGCAATTCTCGGCAAAACTTAATCATCTTATTTTCTGTTTGCAAATTTGATTCCACCTCCATATCCCAGCTTCACCTAAAAAATGGGCATCTAAATGCCAAACCAGTCATAGGGACATAGCCAGATAAGAAAGGGCAGAAGCATAGAGAGAAAGAGATATTGGTCATGTTGACATGAAACTGATGTCCGATTATAAACGAAGGTACACAAAATTGCTGGAGAAACTCAGCGGGTGCAGCAGCATCTATGTAGCGAAGAAAATAGGCGACGTTTCGGGCCGAAACCCTTCTTCAGACTCGTTCTATTATAAACATTGCCTGATTTTTAATTCAGAATCATCGGCTCCTATATTAGTCGGATGTTAATTCTATTGAGATTCTGCACATTGTACGATTAAAACAAAGGTCACACAAGAGCAGGAATATCCGAATGATTTGAATTACTAACCCTTTGCAATTACTGCAAGAGCGATAGTGCAGACGAAATGTGTAGGAAGGAACTGCAGATGCTGGTTTAAACCGAAGATGGACACAAAATGCTGGAGTAACCCAGCGGGACAGGCAGCATCTCTGGAGAGAAGGAATGGGTGACGTTTCGGGTCGAGACCCTTAAGGGGTTGGACAGGCTAGATGCAGGAAGATTGTTCCCGATGTTGGGGAAGTCCTGAACAAGGGGGTCACAGTTTAAGGATAAGGAGGAAATCTTTTAGGACCGAGATGAGAAAAACATTTTTCACACAGAGAGTGGTGAATCTGTGGAATTCTCTGCCACGGAAGGTAGTTGAGGCCAGTTCATTGGCTATATTTAAGAGGGAGTTAGATGTGGCCCTTGTGGCTAAAGGGATCAGGGGGTATGAAGAGAAGGCAGGTATGGGATACCGAGTTGGATGATTAGCCATGATCATATTGAATGATGAATGGTGCAGGCTCGAAGGGCCGAAAGGCCTCTACTCCTGCACCTATTGTCTATGTTTCTATGTTTCAGACTGGGATGGTGGGTGTTCGGAGGGGTGGGGTGGGGGCGTGAGGACTATTGTATGGGTGGGGTGTGATTGGGGTAACCTGGTTAAAAGAGGGGGAAGGGGAAGACTCAGAAGAATCATTACTGAGGTACCCAGTGGGAGCAGTAGGACCCAGCAGAGTCAGACCACGTGGTGTTGGAGTCTGCATCTTGGAGGCTGTGGGCCCGGTGCTGAGCCTGGCACTCAGGCCCTCTGGTGGGCGGTGGGGAGACGAGGATCGGTGGAGTCGCTGGTGGAGGCCCGAGGGGGGGGGGGGGCTGGAGTAAAGATACGTGTCGGCAGCAGCAGCATCGGTGGTCCCGGGGAGGCAGTGAAGTTCAGCGACAGAGGGACTAGTATTTGTATAATACCAGTCTAATACCAGACTAGTATTTTTCCTCACCTAAATTGAGGAAGGACATTCTTGCTATTGGGGGAGCCCAGCGTAGGTTTACAAAGTTAATTCCCGGGATGGCGGGACTGTCATATGCTGAGAGAATGAAGCAGCTGGGCTTGTACACTCTGGAGTTTAGAAGGATGAGAGGGTATCTCATTGAAACATATAAGATTGTTATGGGTTTGGACACGCTAGAGGCAGGAAGCATGTTCCCGATGTTGGGGGAGCCCAGAACCAGGGGCCACACAGTTTAAGAATAAGAAGTGAGCCATTTAGAACGGAGACGAGGAAACACTTTTTCTCACAGAGAGTGGCGAGCCTGTGGAATTCTCTGCCGCAGAGGGCGGTGGAGGCAGGTTCTCTGGATGCTTTCAAGGGAGAGCTCGATAGGGCTCTTAAAGATAGCGGAGTCAGGGGATATGGGGAGAAGGCAGGAACGGGGTACTGATTGGGGATGATCAGCCATGATCACATTGAATGGCGGTGCTGGCTCGAAGGGCCGAATGGCCTACTCCTGCACCTGTTGTCTATTGTGCAGGATTTCAATCACGTCAATCTCAGAGTTACCCTGACGCTTGTGATGCTTCAACTTTCGACTCTAGTTTAGACTTTAGAGATCTAGAGATAGTCTAAACAGTCTGACACATGTTAATTTCACAATGCTTACCAAAGCCAATTAACCTACAAACCTGAATGTCCTTGGAGTGTGGGAGGAAACCGGAGCACCCGGAGAAAAGCCACGCGGTCACAGGGAGAATGTACAAACTCTGTACAGGCAGCGCCCACAGTCAGGATCTACTATCTAGCTCACTGGAGACCCTTGGACAATCTGTAATCAGACTTTATTGGACTTTATCTTACAACGGGTGGTGAAAACCGCGCAGTACATCATCGGTGCCCCGCTCCCTGCCATGGATGCCCTCCACCCAAAACGGTGTCTGAGACGGGCTAGGAAGATCATCAAAGACCCCTCACACCCCAACCATGGACTGTTTGCCCTCCTCCCATCAGGTACAGGAGCCTCAGGTCACGTACTAGTAGGATGAGGAACAGCTTCTACAACAATACAATCACATTGCTGAACTCGGAGTCCCGCCGATAGATTTCTCTGGTCCGTCCGTCCCCATTGTTTAATTATTCTGTATTTTTTGATTATCCTGTATCTTCTCTCTTTCTATTTTTTTTTAAATTTCCTTATGTACAACTACTACGGACTGACGCAAAACTGCATTCCGTTGTACTCATACTTGTATTTGTGCGATGACATTAAAGTTGAATTGAATTGAATTGAATTGAATTGAATTGAATTTATCTTGACCTAAACATCATTCCCTTTATCAAAGTATCTGCGCACAGTGGACGGCTTAATCATGTATAGTTTTTCCACTGACTCTTTTAGCGTGCAACAAAAGCTTTTCACTGTACCTCGGTACACGTGACAATAAACTAAACTGATCCATGCTGCATGACTCTATGATTCTATTACTTAATTCTGGAGGCCATAGGGTCGTGGTTCAAGATTGTTTTGTAAACCTATTTCATTCCAAGTCACATCTCAATCTTGCAAACCAAAAGAAACTTGTCAGGGGTGACGGGGAGAAGGTGGGGGAATGGGGTTGAGAGGGAAAGATAGATCAGCCATGATTGAATGGCGGAGTGGACTTCATGGGCCGAATGGCCTAATTCTCCTGATGAACATGGACTTGAGGTTTTTTTCCCCTAAAACTTGGCCAGATTTAAGATGAGGAGTGAAAATAGATATGACAAGTTCTTTATCATCGAAAGGGCGGCTCCAATCTGGAACATACTGCCTGAGGTAATGGTGGTGGGTTGAACTGGCACCATGAGTAAGAGTATCAAATGCTAAAAGATCGACCACGACTGGATTCAGAACAAAAGAAATCTAATAACATGACTTCTGTCTGCCTGCCACTATTTCTCATTCATTGCCTTTCTATCTCCGAGTTTCTCTCAGGGATTGCTATCTCTGGCTCTGCATTAGTCTGCAGTTCGGATATTCTCCATGCGCCTTGCAGTTTTGTGGAGAGATTGCGCCTGTCAGTCTGATCTCCCCGTCGAGAGTTCAGCGTAATATCCAGCAAAATATGCGTGGACCACTGGGCCCGTTGCACAGTGATGGATGGGCACAGCCACAGAAGCTCAGTCACACCGTTAAACAAGCCAGCACTTTGCCTTGCTCGTTGTTCTATCTCCCCGCGGTCAAGATAACAGCGCCGCACGATATTCGCGGAAACGTCCACCTCCAGGGGGTTGGCGCGCTGCTCTCGACAGTGTGGGCAGTCCCAAAACAAAATTATTAGCTCTGAAGAAGGGCCTTGCCCTGAAACGTCACCCATCCCTTCTATCCAGAGATGATACCTGACCTGCCTGACACACTGAGTTTAGTTCAGTTTAGAGATACAGCACAGAGACAGGCCCTTCGGCCCACCGAGCCTACAACGACCAGCGATGCCCGCACACTAACACTACCCCACACTCACTGGGGTCAATTTCTACATTTAGGCCAAGCCATTTAACCCACAAACCTGTAGGTCCTTGGAGTGTGGGAGGAAACAGAAGATCTCGGAGAAAACCCACGCAGGTCACATAGAAACATAGAAACATAGAAACATAGAAATTAGGTGCAGGAGTAGGCCATTCGGCCCTTCGAGCCTGCACCGCCATTCAATATGATCATGGCTGATCATCCAACTCAGTATCCCGTACCTGCCTTCTCTCCATACCCCCTGATCCCCTTAGCCACAAGGGCCACATCTAACTCCCTCTTAAATATAGCCAATGAACTGGCCTCAACTACCCTCTGTGGCAGAGAGTTCCAGAGATTCACCACTCTCTGTGTGAAAAAAGTTCTTCTCATCTCGGTTTTAAAGGATTTCCCCCTTATCCTTAAGCTGTGACCCCTTGTCCTGGACTTCCCTAACATCGGGAACAATCTTCCGTCACGGAGGGAATGTGCAAATTCCATACAGACAGCACCCGTAGTCAGGATGGAACCCGGGTCTCTGGCGCTGGGAGGCAGTACCTCTACCGCTGCGCCACCGTGTCACACAGTTACTCAGGCACCTTGTGTCTATCTTCGGTGTAAACCTGCATCTGCTGTTCCCTTCTACACTAAATTATTAGAACATTCAATTCTGCTACTCGTCCTGTGAGCAGTTGTGTAATCTCACTGGCAGAGACTGCAGAGAAACACTTGACACTTGATCATATAACCATATAACCATATAACAATTACAGCACGGAAACAGGCCATCTCGACCCTTCTAGTCCGTGCCGAACACATAATCTCCCCTAGTCCCATATACCTGCGCTCAGACCATAACCCTCCATTCCCTTCCCGTCCATATAACTATCCAATTTATTTTTAAATGATAAAAACGAACCTGCTTCCACCACCTTCACTGGAAGCTCATTCCACACCGCTACCACTCTCTGAGTAAAGAAGTTCCCCCTCATGTTACCCCTAAACTTCGGTCCCTTAATTCTCAAGTCATGTCCTCTTGTTTGAATCTTCCCTACTCTCAGTGGGAAAAGCTTTTCCATGTCAACTCTGTCTATCCCTCTCATCATTTTAAAGACCTCTATCAAGTCCCCCCTTAACCTTCTGCACTCCAGAGAATAAAGCCCTAACTTGTTCAACCTTTCTCTGTAACTTAGTTGCTGAAACCCAGGCAACATTCTAGTAAATCTCCTCTGTACTCTCTCTATATATGAAGGATCATATGTCCTTCATTTGTGGAGGCATTGAGACGTACAACACAGGGGAAGGCCCTTCAGCCCATCATGTCCATGCCGACCATCACAACCCTCAATACCCATGCACATTTGCCATAGAGGGAGTGCAGAGACGGTTCACCAGACTGATTCCTGGGATGTCAGGACTGTCTTATGAAGAAAGACTGGATAGACTTGGTTTATACTCTCTAGAATTTAGAAGATTGAGAGGGGATCTTATAGAAACTTACAAAATTCTTAAGGGGTTGGACAGGCTAGATGCAGGAAGATTGTTCCCGATGTTAGGGAAGTCCAGGACAAGGGGTCACAGCTTAAGGATAAAGGGGAAATCCTTTAAAACCGAGATGAGAAGAACTTTTTTCACACAGAGAGTGGTGAATCTCTGGAACTCTCTGCCACAGAGGGTAGTTGAGGCCAGTTCATTGGCTATATTTAAGAGGGAGTTAGATGTGGCCCTTGTGGCTAAGGGGATCAGGGGGTATGGAGAGAAGGCAGGTACGGGATACTGAGTTGGATGATCAGCCATGATCATATTGAATGGCGGTGCAGGCTCGAAGGGCCGAATGGCCTACTCCTGCACCTAATTTCTATGTTTCTATGTTTTATAGTAACCCTAGTTACCAGCTCAAGGCATTTATCCATCTAAGCGGGTCAGGCAGCATCTCTGGAGACAAAGGAGAGGTGACGTTTCGGGTCGAGACCTTTCTCCAGACTGAAGAAGGTAGGGTCTGAAGAAGGGTCCCGACCCGAAACATCACCCATCCTTTTTCTCCAGAGATGCTGCCTGACCCGTTCAGTCATTTCAGCACTTTGTGTCTATCTTTGGTTAAAAAAAAGCAGCATCTGCAGTTCCTTGTTTCTGCGATGTGCCAAGGCGGACTGGTTGAATAATCTAGGAATAAAGCATGTATCGTCACTTCTCCACTAGTCTGAGGATGGTTGGTGAAGGTAGTGGGATCTGAGGGAAAGTGGGGGGTGGGTCCAAAACTGGCCCTGTCACAAAGGACACAGGGGAGAGGAAAGGTCCGTGACTGGGGAGTTGTACGCGTTGGGAGATCAGTCCCAGCCACTTGTGCTTTGTGGCTACACATCAAATATTTGGACTTGAATGAAGGGGCCCGTGAGGAAACTCGCCAGGGACGGCAACGTTGGGACCACATCGGAAGAGCAATTAGGGACAGATACAGAGTCTGAAAAAAAGCTGTGAGAATAGCTAAGGACAAACTGCACCCCCTCCACACACACCTGGATCTCCTGCCATCAGGCCAGAGATACCATAGCATCAAAGCCCGGACTACCAGACTGCTAAACAGCTTCCTGCCACAGGCTGTGAGGCTGCTAAACAGTCACTCTGTACTCACAGTCACCTGATTCTGTGGCTTTGCACTGGCAATTTAATAACTCTGGCACTGGCCACTCAAATCAGCTGCCCCGGACATTGTAATGACTGTTTTTACTGTATTTTAATGTTGCTGTTTGACCTGCTTTTAACTATTTATAGTTTCATCAGGGACTGGATTGTTTTTACTGTTATTATGTGTGAAATGGTTTAAGTTTCATGTGCGATGCTCCGGTATTCCCTGGGGAAACGTCTTCTCATTTTACACTGTACAACTGTTGCTTTGCAAGATGACAATACAGGTTGATTTGATTTGATCTACGGGCATTGGCTTGGCACACACTTTAGACGTCATCAGTGTGTACTGACCCTGGCCCACAGTCTGAAGAAGGGTCTCGACCCGAAACGTCACCCGTTCCTTCTCTCCAAAGATGCTGCCTGTCCCGCTGAGTTACTCCAGCTTGTTGTGTCTATCTTCCCCTGGTGTTTTATCTGTTCACTGTGGAACAGCAGAGGTGATGTGTGGTCGGATGCAAGCCTGGGCCATGTCATGTGGAGGACAGGCTGTTGCACATTCGGCACGTCCCCCCCTCTCCACGTCGCTGATCGATCCAAAGGAACAGCGGGGCCGTTACAGTTTGGCACCAGTGCCATCGCAGGAGCTGCCAGAGCGAGGTTGTACACAACGACAAACTGCCTTAGGGGCTCCGACTCAGGATTCTCTCGAGGTTTACTCCAGGAGCCTTTTCCATGACTGGATATGGCCACAAGGCAGTGGAGGTTTTAAATCAGAGTTTTCCCTCTCCTAGATGGACTGCCTTCCCAGGCTGACGAGCCCCATCTGCCCGAGACTCGTGGGGGTGGGAGTATCTACCTATTCCATGCAGGTCTATAGCACCTGCCCACTGCCCACTGCCCACACCAGAGGGAACTGTGGAATTCTCTGCCTCAGAGGGCGGTGGAGGCTGGTTCTCTGGATGCTTTCAAGAGAGAGTTAGATGGGTCTCTTAAAGATAGCGGAGTCAGGGGATATGGGGAGAAGGCAGGAACGGGTTACTGATTGTGGATGATCAGCCATGATCACATTGAATGGCGGTGCTGGCTCGAAGGGCCGAATGGCCTCTACTCCTGCACCTATTGTCTATCAAAGGTTTACACAGTGCAAAACAGATGCTCAACACTTACCACTGTCTCTCATGTGGAAAAGCAACTTGGTGTCATCTGGAAGGAACAGAAAGAGACAGAACATCAGAATTCATTGCCACACAAGGCTGTGGAGGCCAAGTCAATGGATATTTTTAAGGCAGAGATAGATAGATTCTTGATTAGTACGGGTGTCAGGGATTATGGGGAGAAGGCAGGAGAATGGGGTTAGGAGGGAGAGATAGATCAGCCACGATTGAATAGTGGAGTAGACTTGATGGGCCGAATGGCCTAACTCTGCTCCTATCACTTATGAACATAAACATATCAGGTCTGCCTTCGTTGATCAATAACAATGCCTGGGTCATAAGAATAGAGACACATGGAACTGCAGATGCTGGAGTCTTGAGCAGAACACAAAGTGCTGGAGGAACTTAGTGGGTCAGGCAGCATCTGTGGAAGGAACGGGCAAATTACGTTTCGGGTCAGGACCCTTCTTCAGACTTTTCCCTCCACAGACGGTGTCTGGTCCTCCAACAGTTTGTTCATCCCTGGTCTCCATTCTGTTGGTCCACTGCAAAATTATTCTCAAAATACACCCACTCTGAAGAAAACAAGGAACTGCAGATGCTGGTTTATACCACAGATAGACCCAAAGTGCTGGCATATCTCAGTGGGTCAAGCAGATTCTCTGGAGAAAAAGGATGGGTGACCTTTTGGGTTCGGGACCCTTTGGAGTATTGCGTACAGTTTTGGTCTCCTAATCTGAGGAAAGACATTCTTGCCATAGTGGGAGTGCAGAGATGGTTCACCAGACTGATTCCTGGGATGTCAGGACTTTCATAGGAGGAAAGACTGAATAGACTCGGCTTGTACTCGCTAGAATTTAGAAGATTGAGCGGGGATCTTATAGAAACTTACAAAATTCTTAAGGGGTTGGACAGGCTAGATGCAGGAAGATTATTCCTGATGTTGGGGAAGTCCAGAACAAGGGGTCACACAGTTTAAGGATAAGGGGGAAATTTTTTAGGACCGAGATGAGGAAAACATTTTTTACACAGAGAGTGGTGAATCTCTGGAACTCTCTGCCACAGAAGGTAGTTGAGGCCACAGTTCATTGGCTATATTTAAGAGGGAGTTAGATGTGGCACTTGTGGCTAAAGGGATCAGGGGGTATGGAGAGAAGGCAGGGATGGGATACTGAGTTGGATGATCAGCCATGATCGTATTGAATGGCGGTGCAGGCTCGAAGGGCCGAATGGCCTACTCCTGCACCTATTGTCTATGTCTCTATGGCTCTACCGCTGCACCACCATGCATACATGTCACAATTTGTGCTGTAACCTTCTCAGGAGCATTGCAGTATCACACAGCGAAAATGTGATAATTGGACATTGGTGTTTCAAAGCTTCAATGTGTAACAGGTGTAAATGAGAGAATGTCTTACACAATCTAGGCTGGAATACACTGGTGATTTATGAGGTTGCAGCACAGGTTATGGAAGTGTTTAATGAACTGTGAGTTTTGGTCATTAAAGTAATCGTGAGTGAGGTTTTATTGTTTGAAACTGCCTGGGGTAGTGTGGGAGAAATACTGTGTTCGACAGAGTACATTACATTAACCACTCTGCACTTTTCCCTCCATTGATTTCTTAATTATTTTCATTATATTTGCATACATTTCTTAAATTACTCAAATCCGTTGCCCACACACTTCATTACTGTGTTTCAGCTACAGTTGTGTGGTGTTTAATGAACCATCGCATCTTTCCACTCAAAAGCTGGCCGTTCAGCCCTCTATTCCTGTACTATCCCCCAAAAGAACAAACCAATACTAGGGCCAGCCTATCATGGAAACATAGAAACGTAGAAAATAGGTTCAGGAGTAGGCCATTCGGCCCTTCGAGCCTGCACCGCCATTCAATATGATCATGGTTGATCATCCAAATCAATATCCCACACCTGCCTTCTCTCCATACCCTCTGATCCCTTTAGCCACAAGGGCCACATCTAACTCCCTCTTAAATATAGCCAATGAACTGTGTGGCCTCAACTACCTTCTGTGGCAGAGAATTCCACAGATTCACCACTCTCTGTGTGAAAAATGGCTTTATTACAGTGCGTCGTCTTTTCATTTTTCATGACCTCAGTCGGTCCAGAAAAACGGATAATCCAGAAAGACTGGAACCGAGGATGCCATGAAATCAGTGTTCAACCTGTATTTATGTATGGTATTATCTGTACTGATTGGACAGCATGCAAAGCAAAGCAATTCACTGTACCTCGGTACACTTGCCAATCATAATCCCAAGGCTAAATCCCAAAGGCAAAGTTCTCAGTAAGTATTTTGTAAAAGGTAATTAAGTAAAGGTTGGAAGTATTTATCCTTGCTCGTTACTTTGTTTGTCATTGTTTGGGTTCTGGTACAAATAACTATAATAACTGTTCCGAGATGGGAAGCTTATTTTTTGCCTTCACATTTCTTGTCAGAAGCCCAGAGGCAAAGAGTTATCGTTTCAGCGTCTCAATATTAAAATTGCAATTTCGAAAAGCTGTTTTATTGTTCAATAAAACCCATGAATGGGGGGGTGGGGGGGTTGGGTGCGGCACACAAGGTTATTACCGGTACACCATTGAAAGCATCCTGTCGGGCAGCAGCAGAATTTGCTGTACGAACAGCTGTACCCAGAACCCGGCAAGAACATGCAGAGAGCATTGGATGCAGACTAATCCATCACACAGACCAGACTCCTCACCAATGACTCCATCTACACTACACACTGCCTCAAGAAAAGCCGCCAACACAAACAAGGGCCTTTTTCACCCTGGTTATTCCCTCATCTTCCCTCTCCCGTCAGGCAAATGATACAAAAGCTCGGAAGCACGAAGGCCAGACTCAGGAACAGTTTCTTACATTTTCCTTGATCGTCATCCCCTTTGTCCTGTTTCCACACCTTGCACTTCCTTATCTATGTATCTCCATCTCCCCTGATGTCAGTCTGAAGAAGGGTGTCGACCCGAAATGTCACCCATTCCTTCTCTCCAGAGATGCTGCCTGTCCCACTGAGTATTACTCCAGTATTATTGTGTCTATCTTCGGTGTAAACCAACACCTACACAGTATCGGACAACTGAATGGTTCTCCCATAAGCTACGATGTAGCCCTGATCTTCCAACCTACTGCAACGCAGGCATTGGAATTCTTCTCTGAAAGTGTAGTGCTACAATACTCTAATACTGTACAATACTACAATACTTTGGTCTCCTAATCTGAGGAAGGACATTCTTGCCATAGAGGGAGTACAGAGAAGGTTCACCAGACTGATTCCTGGGATGTCAGGACTTTCATATGAAGAAAGACTGGATAGACTCGGCTTGTACTCGCTAGAATTTAGAAGATTGAGGGGGGATCTTATAGAAACTTACACAATTCTTAAGGGGTTGGACAGGCTAGATGCAGGAAGATTGTTCCCGATGTTGGGGAAGTCCAGAACAAAGGGTCACACAGTTTAAGGATAAGGGGGAAATCTTTTAGGACCGAGATGAGGAAATCATTTTTCACACAGAGAGTGGTGAATCTCTGGAATTCTCAGCCACAGAAGGTAGTTGAGGCCACAGTTCATTGGCTATAATTAAGAGGGATATGATGTGGCCCTTGTGGCTAAAGGGATCAGGGGGTATGGAGAGAAGGCAGGTACAGGATACTGAGTTGGATGATCAGCCATGATCATATCGAATGGCGGTGCAGGCTCGATGGGCCGAATGGCCTACTCCTGCACCTATTGTCTATGTTTCTATGTTTCTATGTTTCTAACACTGCATTCTCCACTCCGCTATTTTTTCTGGTTATTCTGCCAGTTATACTTCTGCATAGCTTGATTAGAAAATTGGAAGAGTCATGGAATTATAGAATCATTCAGCATGGAAACAGGCCCTTCGGTCCAACTCTTCCATGCCGACCAACTCATCTCAGCTAGTCTCAATTACTTGTGCTTGACCCAAACACAAGCTTACAACCGAATGGTATGAATATTGATTTCTCTAATTTCAAGTAATCCTTGCATTCCCTCTCTCTCCGTCCCTCCCCCACCCTGGTCGTCTTGCTAGTTTCACTGTTCTTACCCCTTTGTTTTACCTCCTTTACAGCCAACAATGGACCATTGTTGGCTCTTTGGCCATCGGTGCCATCTGCTTTGTTCTGCACCTCTTTTCATCGTTACTCTCTCCCCTGACATCACTAGTTGGCGGCACGACTCACCCGTTGCAGCGGTCCCTACAGCCTGTCTGTCTTTTTTTTATTTTGTGTCTAGTTAAATGTAGTGTTTAATACTGGTTTTAAATGTGTATATGTGGGGGGCGGGGAAAGGGGGGGAACTGTTTAAAATCTCTTCCCTGTCTGGGAGACCCGACCTTTTCCCTGTCGGGTCTCTGTTGTCGTTGGGGCCTAGCACCGTGGAGCGGCCTCCAACCTGAACGACCCGGGGGCTCGGGAGACTGCGGAGCTGCGGACTCACCATCGTGGGGCTGGCCGGCCTCGGAGCGTGGGGAGCGGCGGTGACTCGACTCCTGGGGCTCGGAGGCTCCAGCAACGCAGCCACAGGTCCGGTGGACTGTGACATCGGGAGCTCGCGGGTCCGGGGGGAGAGAGAGACCGCTTCCCGGGGCTCCCGCAACGCGACTTCTCCAGCCCGTGTCGCGGGGTTGGAACGACCCGGAGCGGCGGCGTACATCGCCCGGCGCGGCCTAAAATGGCCGTGGGACATTCCAGCGCCCGCCGGGGGCTCCAACCTTGTGACTTTTAGACCGGGAGCGGGGCCGTAAATCGCCCGGCGCGGCCTAAAATGGCCGTGGGACTTATCATCGCCCGCCTGGGGCTTGGACATCGGGAGAGACATGGAGAACAGGGGAGAAGAAAGACTTTGCCTTCCATCACAGTGGGTCCACTGTGATGGATATTTGTGTGAATTAAATTGTGTATATGTCTAGGAAGTTGGCTTTGTTTGTATGGCTGTGGAAACAGAATTTCGTTTGAGCCCCACTGAGGCTCAAATGACAATAAATGGTATTGTATTGTATTGACTCTCAGTCTGAAGAAGGGTCTCGACCCGAAAGGTCTCCTATTCCTTTTCTCCGCAGATGCTGCCTGACCCGCTGAGTTACTCCAGCTCTTTGTGTCTATCTATCTTCCCTCTAGCCTTTCCTACCCATCTATCTATCCAAGAGTCTTTTAAGTTCTTGTGTGGTTCCTGCTGCCTCATTTACCTCCTGGAAGAACCAAGCTATAAAGAAAGGTCCCGACCCGAAACGTCCTCCAGAGATGCTGCCTGACCCGCTGGCTTACTCCAGAACTTTGTGTTCTGCAGTCTGTAGTCCCTTGAGTCTAGAACCAAACTTATTATTGGGATTTGTAAATGATGGTTGTTTCAACTTATCTTCCAAACTGCTATGAAATGATTATTTCCCACAATGTATTGTGGACGCTGGGAGTCTGAAATTAAAGCAGGAAATGCTGTGAAGTCTCAGCGGGACAGGCAGCACCCGCGGGGAGAGAGACGGTTTAATGGAACAGATTAATGACTCCGTTCCGATGCAAGTTCTCTGACCCGAAACATCAGCTCTGCTCCTTGCTATGTCGTCTGTTTTTATTTTAAATAAGGATTAAGGTCAAGGGCTTAAAAGAACGATATTTTTTTATGGTGATTTAGAAACATAGAAACATAGAAATTAGGTGCAGGAGTAGGCCATTCGGCCCTTCGAGCCTGCACCGCCATTCAATATGATCATGGCTGATCATCCAACTCAGTATCCCGTACCTGCCTTCTCTCCATACCCCCTGATCCCCTTAGCCACGAGGGCCACATCTAACTCCCTCTTAAATATAGCCAATGAACTGGCCTCGACTACCCTCTGTGGTAGAGAGTTCCAGAGATTCACCACTCTCTGTGTGAAAAATGTTCTTCTCATCTCGGTTTTAAAGGATTTCCCCCTTATCCTTAAGATTTCCTGTGAATCCATTCGTGAGCGGTAGATTAAAGGCGCCACGTTACAAAATGGGGCCGTGCGGTGGGAAGAGCGCGCGCGGCTGGGATGTTTGTGTTAACGCTTCCACTAACTCTCCAGGCAGGGATGAGCGCAGAAGAATGAAAAACGAGGCTGTTTTCGTTTGTGCAAGAATTGGGGACGAGACGTTAGATGTTGTCGAGTTTTGCAGCACAGAAACAGACCGTTCGGCCCATCACATCCATGCTAGCCGCTTTTCCCATTGATGTGAATCCCATTGACTGGTTTAAATCTGTATGCTTTAAAGCCTTGCCTAATTGTGTCTGTCTAAACGCCTCTTAAACGCACAAGTTGTACCTGATTACGCCATCTTAGATACAACGCAGTAAACAGGCCCTTCGGCCCACCGAGTCTGCGCCCACCACTGATCCCCGTACACCAACGTTATTCTACATCCAAAGGACATTTTACAATTTTTACTGAAGCCAATTGCCCTGCAAACCTGTTGATCTTCGAATGGTGGGAGGAAACTGGAGCACCCGGAGAAAACCCACGCGGTCAGGTGGTGAACATCCAAACTCCACACAGAGAGCACCTGTAGTCAGGATGAAACCCTGGTCTCTGGCACTGTAATGCCCCTGTCCACTTAGGAAACCTGAACGGAAACCTCTGGAGACTTTGAGCCCCACCCAAAGTTTCCGTGCGGTTCCCGGAGGTTTTTGTCAGTCTCCCTACCTGCTTCCACTACCTGCAACCTCCGGCAACCACCTGCAACCTCCGCGGGAACCGCACGGAAACCTTGGGTGGGGTGCAAAGTCTCCAGAGGTTTCCATTCAGGTTTCCTAAGTGGGAACTAACTCTAACTCTACCGCTGCGCCACCGTGCCACCCCTTTAGATTCTCTGGAATGTCACAGATTGAGGAAAGTCCTTATAGAATTATATAAATGATGACAGTCTGAAGAAGGGTTTCGGCCCGAAACGTTGCCTATTTCCTTCGCTCCATGCAAAGAGTTGAACAATCTCCACTATAGGAAATAGGCAACGTTTCGGGCCGAAACCCGGAAGGGTTTCGGCCCGAAACGTTGCCTATTTCCTTCGCTCCATAGATGCTGCTGCACCCCGCTGAGTTTCTCCAGCTTTTTTGTGTACCTGATGACAGCTATAGATTAGCGGCACGATAATTTATTATAATAATAATAATAATAATAATAATAATAATAATAATAATAATATTAACAATAAATACTTTGTTGATCCCCTCAGGGAAATCCAGATGCCCAGAAGCCAACAACCAACAAACCAACTCATTCAGAACGAACGCAGACAACAAATATATATAAAACACAATCTGGACAATACCTGGAAGCACTAAATTCTTAAAAAGACCAAATAATTAACTATTAAAAATGCAAAGCATCCCCATACTGCCTAGCGGTCAGTATTATAAAATCTAATGGCTAATGCCTGCTAATGGGTGAATTCAACCATACATCGCCAGAGACCAGGGTTCGGTACTGACTAAGGGCGCTGTCTGTACGGAGTTTGTACTTTCTCCCCGTGACCACGTGGGTTTTCTCCGGGTGCTCAGGTCTCCTCCCACATTCCAAAGACGTGCAAGTGCGTGGGTTAATTGGCTCTTGTAACTTGTCCCTGGTGTGCAGGACAGAATTAGTGATCTGGTGATAGCTGGCTGGCACGGACCTAGTGGGGCCGAAGGGCCTGCTTCCCACGCTGCATCTCCAAACTAAACTAGATAGGGTAGACAAAACGTCGCCTATTTCCTTCGCTCCACAAATGCTGCTGCACCCGCTGAGTTTCTCCAGCATTTTTGTCCACCTTCGATTTTCCAGCATCTGCAGTTCAATCTCCACTATAGGAAATAGGCAACGTTTCGGGCCGAAACCCTACGGGTTTCAGCCCGAAACGTTGCCTATTTCCTTCGCTCCATAGATGCTGCCGCACCCGCTGAGTTTCTCCAGCAATTTTGTCTACCTTCGATTTTCCAGCATCTGCAGTTCCTTCTTGAACACAATAGATAGGGTAGACAATCAGAACCTTTCTTTCCCCACGACAGAAATGGCAAAGACTAGAGGGGGCATCTTTAAGGTGCGAGGGGCTAATTCTAAAGGAGATATATGGGGATTGTATTTTACACAGAGGGTGGTTGGTGTCTGCAATGTGCGATGAAGGCAGATATGTGTGTGTCTAAGCAGGGGACAGAGGGATATGTATCACGGGGAGGCTGAGGAGATTAGTTAAACCTCGCATCATGTTCGACATGGATATTGTGGGCCAGAGAACCTGATTCTGTGCTGCACTGTTCTCTAGTGTTGATTGTAAGAGATTTCCTTCAATTGACCAATTTCAGCACCTTGCCTGGGCTGCCACAACAGGGTGGGAGAGGAGCGCGCGGTTACCTTCTGTCGTGAGGCCGCTCGAGAAAAGCATTGACGTGGCCGTGCTGGTAATGCCGCTCTCCAGCGTGTTCGACAGGGTCGCCGGCGAGGAGAAGTCTTCGGAATGTTCCGGAAGATTCTCACAGAGCTCAACGTCGTGCTGAAACATTACAAAAATAACCATGGAGGAAAAGCATGACTAGAAACATAGAAACATAGAAATTAGGTGCAGGAGTAGGCCATTCGGCCCTTCGAGCCTGCACCGCCATTCAATATGATCATGGCTGATCATCCAACTCAGTATCCCGTACGTGCCTTCTCTCCATACCCTCTGATCCCCTTGGCCACAAGGGCCACATCTAACTCCCTCTTAAATATAGCCAATGAACTGGCCTCAACTACCCTCTGTGGCAAAGTGTTCCAGAGATTCACCACTCTCTGTGTGAAAAAAGTTCTCCTCATCTCGGTTTTAAAGGATTTCCCCCTTATCCTTAAGCTGTGACCCCTTAAGAAGTTGAACATCCGCGGTCTAGGCATAAGTAAGCGCCTTTGCGGACTGTGGAACAGCATCCCACCTCCCATCAGAACTGCCCCCTCCATCGACTCCTTCAAGTCGAGACTTAAAACCCATCTCTACTCCCAAGCCTTTCTTGACGTCCTCTGAGCGAGGGCTACATGTATGTAGTGATGTATGTAATGTACGAACCAATGTTGTATAACGTTAGTACCTCCACCAATGTAAAGCACTTTGGCCAACGAGAGTTGTTTTTTAAATGTGCTATAGAAATAAAAGTGACTTGACTTGACTTGATGAAAGTGGGCGGTTGAATGATTACTCTTAGTGCTTGTAGTTAGTTAGATGGTCAGCTGTTGGAATTAAATTGTAAGCTGTTCAAACTAACCACTTAGGAAAACTGAACGGAAACCTCTGGAGACTTTGCGCCCCCACCCATGGTTTCCCGGAGGTTCCCGGAGGTTTTTGTCAGTCTCCCTACCTGCTTCCACTACCTGCAACCTCCGGCAACCACCTGCAACCTCCGGGAACCGCACGGAAACCTTGGGTGGGGCGCAAAGTCTCCAGAGGTCTCCGTTCAGGTTTCCTAAGTGGGACAGGGGCATAAAACTTTTCACTATGAGCAAGCTTGAAGGATCTTTTGGTTGGGTATAGGTATAGGTCCTTGAAGTCCAAGGACAGAGTTTAAAGCTCTATTCACACAATAAAAATGTTCCTGACCCGCAACTATACTTATAAGTGGAATTGGCTGGTGTGAATTATTAGCGCTGGACAGGGCTGCAGTTGCCATTACATATTCACTATGAGGGCACTGCGTCATTATGCCAAAGCCTCGACTGTCTGACCTGGACCTCAACATTGCCTCACTCTCACAGGGAAGCACGGTGGCACAGCTAGAAGAGTTGCTGCCTTACAGTGCTATAGACCCACGTTCCATCCTGACTGCAGGTGCTGTCTGTATGGAGTTTGTACGTTCTCCCTGTGATATAGAAACATAGAAAATAGAAACATAGAAACATTAGGTGCAGGAGTAGGCCATTCGGCCCTTCGAGCCTGCACCGCCATTCAATATGATCATGGCTGATCATCCAACTCAGTATCCCGTACCTGCCTTCTTTAAAACCGAGATGAGAAGAACTTTTTTCACACAGAGAGTGGTGAATCTCTGGAACTCTCTGCCACAGAGGGTAGTCAAGGCCACAGTTCATTGGCTATATTTAAGAGGGAGTTAGATGTGGCCCTGGTGGCTAAAGGGATCAGGGGGTATGGAGAGAAGGCAGGTACGGGATACTGAGTTGGATGATCAGCCATGATCATATTGAATGGCGGTGCAGGCTCGAAGGGCCGAATGGCCTACTCCTGCACCTAATTTCTATGTTTCTATGTTTCTCCATACCCCCTGATCCCCTCAGCCCCAATGGCCCCCTCTAACTCCCTCTTGAATATAGCCAATGAACTGGCCTCAACTACCTTCTGTGGCAGAGAGTTCCAGAGATTCACCACTCTCTGTGTGAAAAATAGTGGGACACATGACAATAAACTCTCTTGACTCTTGACTTGAGGAGGAGGCCATTCGGCCCTTTGAGCCAGCACCACCATTCATTGTGATCATGGCTGATCATCCACAGTCAGTAACTCCTGCCTGCCTTCTCCCCATATCCCTTGATATATTTAAGAGGGAGTTAGATGTGGCCCTTGTGGCTAAAGGGATCAGGGGGTATGGAGAGAAGGCAGGGATGGGATACTGAGTTGGATGATCAGCCATGATCATATTGAATGACGGTGCAGGCTCGAAGGGCCGAATGGCCTCTACTCCTGCACCTATTTTTAATGTTTCTATGTTTCTATATCTTCAGAGTGAACCATTGTTTTGCTACTGACTAATTATCGCCGGGGATGAGCTTGTGGTTACAATACCTCGTCCATACAGTGATAGTCCAGCCATTCTTGTCGCAGGCGATCAAACCCATTGGAACACCTAAATCCAGGGGGAAAAATATATTATTCTTTTTAATTACCTGGCCAAGGAACTTTGTGGATTGAATGCAATCACATTCTCTTGCATCACCTCATTAGAGCAATTGATGTATAGGAACTCGTAGAAGGGTTCTTTAGTTTAGAGATACAGCACAGGAACAGGTCCTTCAGTGGGAGGAAACCAGAGCACCCGGAGAAAACCCACGCAGGTCACGGGGAGAACGTGCAAACTCCGTACTGACAGCAACCGTAGTCGGGATCGAACCGGGATCCTTGGCGTTGTAAGGCAGCAACTCTACTGCCAGTCGCTGTGTGAAAAACTTGCCCTGCACTTCTTACAATCTGAAGAGAGGGCAACCTGAGACCAATTTCCCTTTCTCCAGAGATGCTGCCTGACCCGCTGAGTTACTCCGGCACTGTGAAACGTCACCTATCCATGTTCTCCACAGATGCTGCCTGACCCGCTGAGTTACTCCAGCGCTCTGTGAAACGTCACCTATCCATGTTCTCCACAGATGCTGCCTGACCCGCTGAGTTACTCCTGCACTCTTTCCCTGTACATTTCAATGTTCTATGTTCTATAATGCATTAAGGTCATAAGGAATAGGGGCAGAATTAGGCCAATCGGCCCATCAAGTCTACTCCGCCATTCGATCATGGCTGATCTATCTCTCCCTCCTAACCCCATTCTCCTGCCTTCTCCCCATAACCTCTGACACCCGTACTGATCAAAGTGCTCTCGCTTTCCCACGGGCTCTCAGCCCAAGAGAACGCTCAGCCGCAGACGGGAATGGGAGGCCCCGACCACGAGGAAGATGACTGACACAGTGGGAAACTGTGGAATCTGCTGTGTGGGAATGTTTTATGTTGAACTCTACTGTGTGGTGTGTTATTCATTTTATTGTATGGCTGTATAGCTGATCACATCTCACTGTGCCAACTTTCTAGTCTTCTTATCATCTCTGGCCTTTGTTCACCCGTCTGTAAATCAACCCCCCCCCCTCCCCCCCCAGTACCCACCTATCACTCGCCAGATTTTGTCCCGCCCCCACCTCCTCTCCAGGATTCTCTCCCCCCCCCCCCCCACCCCCCACTCCAATTAGTCCACAGACGGGCCCCGAACCAAAGCATCACCCATCTATATCCAACAGAGTTACTCCAGCACTGAGCGGCACGGTGGCGCAGCGGTAGAGTTGCTGCCTCACAGCACCAGGCACCCGGGTTCGATCCTGACCGCCGGGTGCCGTCTGCGCGGAGTTTGCACGTTCTCCCCGGGACCGCGTGGGTTTCCTCCGGGTGCTCCGGTTTCCTCCCACACTCCAAAGACGTGCTGGTTTGTAGGTTAATTGGCTTCTGTAAAAAGTGTCAATTGTCCCGATAGAGCAGCGCAGCGCAGTGCCGGCGTACGGGGTGATCGCTGGTTGGCGCGGACTAGGTGGGCCGAAGGGCCTCCTGCTGTAAGGCAGCAGCTCCACCGCTGCGCCACGATACCGCCCTTTGGTTGATCGTTACGGTTTGTGTGGTCACTCATCGATATGTACACAGCTCGTGCAAGCAATCTGCTGCAAAGAGTTAATTACTGGTGACATTTTATACCTGGGGGTATGATGGAATAAGGGTTAAATAACAGGTCATTATTTAGAGGTTAGGTTATTGATACAGAGATCGAAGTGCAAATGTCATCACGCATTAGGGTTTGGGTTGCATGTTAGAAACGTAGAAACATAGAAATTAGGTGCAGGAGTAGGCCATTCGGCCATTCATGTTTTTACATGATCTTAAGCTGCTGCCCCACTGCACCAGAGACCCCAGGTTCGATCCTGACTACGGGTGCTGTCTGTACGGGGTTTGTACGTTCCCCCCTGGTGACCAAGTGGGTTTTCTCCGGGTATTCCGGTTTCCTCCTACACTCCAAAGGCGTGCAGTTTGTAGGCGAATTGGCTCCTGTAAACTGATAGGTTGGCTCTAACAGAAACATAGAAACATAGAAATTAGGTGCAGGAGTAGGCCATTCGGCCCTTCGAGCCTGCACCGCCATTCAATATGATCATGGCTGATCATCCAACTCAGTATCCCGTATCTGCCTTCTCCCCATACCCTCTGATCCCCTTAGACACAAGGGCCACATCTAACTCCCTTAAATATAGCCAATGAACTGTGGCCTCAACTACCCTCTGTGGCAGAGAGTTCCAGAGATTCACCACTCTCTGCGTGAAAAAGGTTCTCCTCATCTCGGTTTTAAAGGATTACCCCCTTATCCTTAAGCTGTGACCCCTTGTCCTGGACTTCCCCAACATCGGGAACAATCTTCCTGCATCTAGCCTGTCCAACCCCTTAAGAATTTTGTAAGTTTCTATAAGATCCCCCCTCAATCTTCTAAATTCTAGAGAGTATAAACCAAGTCTATCCAGTCTTTCTTCATAAGACAGTCCTGACATCCCAGGAATCAGTCTGGTGAACCTTCTCTGCACTCCCTCTATGGCATGTTTGATCGGGGTGATGATTAATATTGTCACTAACAGTAGATGGCAACTCAGCGGGTCAAGCAGCATCTCTGGAGAAAAGGAACAGGTGAAGCTCGGGTCGAGACCCTTCTTCAGGCCTGTCACTAACAGTGATATCCATGGCCACTGCATGACAAAGAAAAGAATCGCGGGTCGGTGCGGACTCGAAGGGCCGATGGGCCTATTTCCGCGCTTGTATCTCTGAACTAAACTGCATGTGCTGGTTTAAACCGAAGATGGACACAAAAAGCTGGAGTAACTCAGCGGGTCAGACAGCATCCCTGAACAAGGGTCTGGTCTCGACCCGATAGGCCACCCGTTCCTTCTCTCCAGAGATGCTGCCTGTCCCGTTGAGTTACTCCAGCACTTTGTGCCTAACTTGGCTTCATGTTGGTCACGGACACTGGAGGACAAAGGGCTGGTCCCCATGCTGTGCTGTGCTGTTCTATGTAAAGAGACATGTCCTTTACAGAGAGGTTTTGTTATTCTGAATCCATATCTTGCAGCTGAATTGGAATAAGCACTTCCAGTTAGTCAATCAGCAGGCAGAGTGTTTCTAAACAGACATTGCCAAATGCTCATTATGGGCTAATCAATTAGTGATTAGTGGATGGTCATTTCATTTTGACAGCTTGATGGATAGTCAGAAAATTAAAAGAGTATTTCATTCCTCATTATAACTCAATCAATCCATTTCTGTTTTTATGTGTGGGTAGCACCAAATCTGGGAATTAGACATGTCTCCTTGTTTTATTATTTATTCCCATATATTCTTTTATTTATCAAATAGTGTCTAGCTCAGTTTAGTTTAGTTTAGTCTAGAGATACAGCGCGGAAACGGAACTGTCGATCCACGCCGACCAGCGATCCCCGCACACTAACAGTATCCTTTCTCACGGATGCCAGGTTCCTATTAAATCTCCAGATTCCTATTAAATCATTCCTCCTTCACCTTAAACCTATGTCCTCTGGTCTTCAATTCCCCTACTCTGGGCAAGAGACTCTGTGAGTCTTCTGGAGTTATTTCAACTCAGGAGTTATTTGAAATGGGAGAAATCAACCTTCATAAAGACGAAATAAATGAGTCCTGGAATAGACACAAAATGCTGGAGTTAAAGACCTGTCAGACTTAATTCACAACCTGTTTTACTCGTGGACATTTTTCATCGTGCTAGATAAAACGCCCCGACCTACTTGATGCCACGAGTACCTACGACTAACATCACGACCTGCTACGACCTACCTACAACCTCCCTACGACCTCGTGACAGTATGAGTCAAGGGCAAACTCGGCAGAGGTCATGAATTAAGTTGTGAAAGTGGGACAAGCCCTTAACTCAGCGGGACAGGCTGCCTCTCTGGAGAGAAGGAATGGGTGACGTTTTGTGTCGAGATCCAGATTGCTGCCTGTCCCGCTGAGTTACTCCAAAATATTGTGTCTATCTACGGTTTAAACCAACATCTGCAGTTCCCTCCTAGACATTGTGTGCTGGACTGGCGGTTTGCTGAGATTAAATGGATTAGATCGATAGTGTGAAATTAAGACATTGGATCCACTCAAAGGATAATGCATCATCTCTGTAACAGAGCAGATTGACCTGCGGAGAGTCCCTGCGTTTCCTCTCTTTGTTTCCGATCTCCATATTCACTGAGATATGTAATTCCTTTGACATCGGAAGAATGAGGAACGACCTTGGTGAAATGGATTGAACTCTTAAGGGGCTGTCCCACTGCGGCGACCTAATCCGCGAGTTAAGAAGAGGGTCTTCGACCTTCAAGCTCGAGGGCACTCGCCTGGGAAACCGCAAGCTGGATCGACCGTCAGCGTTGAAACCGTGAGCTGGATCGACCGACCGCACACACACGCACGCACACACGCACGCACACACACACACACACGCACGCACACACACACACACATACACACACACACACACACACACACACACACACACACACACACACACACACATACACACACACACACACACACACACACACACACACACAAACACACACACACACACACACCCACACACCCACACACACACACACACACACACACACACACACGTACACACATACACATGCACACACACACACACACACAAACACACATACACACACACATATATATACACACACACACACACGCGCACACACACACACACACACACACACACACACACACACACACACACACACACACACACACACACACACACACACACACACACACACACACGGGGGTCAGGTTAAGCGGGGGACCGCTGTCTGAAATTCACACCCCTAATTTGAGGAAGGACATTCTTGCTATTGAGGGAGCCCAGCGTAGGTTTACAAGGTTAATTCCCGGGATGGCGGGACTGTCATATGCTGAGAGAATGGAGCAGCTGGGCTTGTACACTCTGGCGTTTAGAAGGATGAGAGGATTTCTCATTGAAACATATAAGATTGTTAAGGGCTTGGACACGCTAGAGGCAGGAAACATGTTCCCGATGTTGGGGGAGTCCAGAACCAGGGGCCACAGTTTAAGAATAAGGAGTAAGCCATTTAGAACGGAGACGAGGAAACACTTTTTCTCACAGAGCGTGGTGAGTCCGTGGAATTCTCTGCCTCAGAGGGCGGTGGAGGCAGGTTCTCTGGATGCTTTCAAGAGAGAGCTAGATAGGGCTCTTAAAGATAGTGGAGTCAGGGGATATGGGTAGAAGGCAGGAACGGGATACTGATTGTGGATGATCAGCCATGATCACATTGAATGGCGGTGCAGGCTCGAAGGGCTGAATGGCCTACTCCTGCACCTATTGTCTATTGTGTAATTACTCATAATTTCTACAAGACGGTTCTGGGCGCCATGTTCCAGGAAAGACGTTGTCAAGTTGGAAAGAGTGCAGAGATGATGAACGAGGGTGATGCCAGGCCAAGGGGGTATGAACTATAGGGGGAGGTTGAGTAGGCTGGGACTCATGAAGGCAGGAAGATGAGGGGTGTAAAAAATCATCAGAGGAATAGATCAGGTAGATGCACAGAGTCTCTTTCCCAGGAGTAGGGGAATCCAGAACCAGAGGACATAGATTTAAGGTGAGTGGGGGGGGAAAGATTTTATAGGAATCGGAGGGGTAAACATTTTCACACATGGGGGGGTGGGGGGGGAGGGGGGGTGGGTGTATGGAACGAGCTGCCGGAGGCGATAGTTGAGGCAGGGACTATCGCAACATTTAAGAAGCAATTGGACTGGTACATGGATAGGACATGTTTAGAGGGATATGGGCCAGTAGCAGGCAAGTGGGACTAGTGCAGATGGGACATGTTGGACAGAGTGGGAAAGTTGGGCCAAAGGGCCTGTTTCCACGGCTGTATCACTCTATGGCTCTACGACAGTGAAAAATAAATCGGTGGAAGGAGAAAGACTTCATGGCTAATCTGGGAACATCTGGATCAGCTCAGCACAAGGCTCGACTCGTACCAAGAGAGGCATCAGGAAAGTCTCCAGATGTTTTCCAAAATAGTCCTGCTAATGAGATTAGATGAACTTAAAAATTAGACCACCACACTGCCCAGAAATACTTCATCTGCTGTGATATTAATAGCCGGTGATGTGCCAGCTTGTATAAACAGATGTATTGTGACACACCCTCGCCTCTGTGCCAGAGTATTGGCCTCCACAAACCCAAACAGTTAAGAGCTTAGTTCTGTTTAGTTTCATTTAATGTCATGTGTACCGAGGTACTGTGACAGGTTTTTGTCACCTGCTAATCTTATTGCCATAGAGGGAGTGCAGAGACGGTTCACCAGACCGATTCCTGGGATGTCAGGACTGTCTTATGAAGAAAGACTGGATAGACTTGGTTTATACTCTCTAGAATTTAGGAGATTGAGAGGGGATCTTATAGAAACTTACAAAATTCTTAAGGGGTTGGACAGGCTAGATGCAGGAAGATTGTTCCCGATGTTAGGGAAGTCCAGGACAAGGGGTCACAGTTTAAGGATAAGGGGGAAATCCTTTAAAACCGCGATGAGAAGAACTTTTTTCACACAGAGAGTGGTGAATCTCTGGAACTCTCTGCCGCAGAAGGTAGTTGAGGCCACAGTTCATTGGCTATATTTAAGAGGGAGTTAGATGTGGCCCTTGTGGCTAAAGGGATCAGAGGGTATGGAGAGAAGGCAGGTACGGGATACTGAGTTGGATGATCAGCCATGATCATATTGAATGGCGGTGCAGGCTCGAAGGGCCGAATGGCCTACTCCTGCACCTATTTTCTATGTTTCTATGTTTCTATAAGGGAATAACGTTTAGTGCAAGGTAAAGCCAGCAAAGTCCAATCAAGGATTGTCCGAGGGGCATCAAAGAGGTAGAGAGTAGTTCGGAACTGCTCTCTGGTTGTGGTAGGATGATTCAGTTCCTGATAACAGCTGGGAAGAAACTGTCCCTGAATCTGGCGTGGTTTAGTTTAGTTTAGTTTAGAGATACAGTGCTGAAACAGGCCCTTCGGCCCACCGAGTCCGCACTGACCAACGATCCCCGCACATTAATCCTACACCAAAGACAATTTTTACATTTACACCAAGCCAATTCATCTACAAAGCTGTACAGTCTTTGGAGTGTGGCGGGAAACCGAAGATCTCTGGGAAAACCCACGCTGGTCATAGGGAGAAGGTACAAACTCTGTACAGACAGCGCCCGTAGTCGGGATCGAACCCGGGTCTCCAGCGCTGCAAGGCAGTAACTCTACCGTTGCGCCACCGTGCTTCTTTCGTGTGTTCGGCCTGGGCAACAGATGGAAAAGGCCAACGCTGAGGCATTGTGAGCATCTGTGTGCTGTCTGGCAAGGACAGTCACTTTTGGCAACGGGCCTGTGTTTAATTTTCCTGCGAAGAGTGCCGATCCCTCCCAAAGATCTCCCCCAAGGCCAATATATAACTAAACCGCTAACTTTCCACCGTCAGCTGTGCTTTGGATGAATCAACGAAAATAAGAGCAGATTCTTTTTTGGGGACAGGAATAAACGTTGCCTTGTGGGCCGCAGTGGTCATTCCCTGTCCTTTAAATTAGTTTAGGGATACAGTGCGTAAACAGGCCCTTCGGCCCACTGAGTCCGTGCCGACCAGCGATCACCCTTAAGAGCCTGTCCCACCTACGCAACTTTTTCGGCGAGTTGCCAGCACCCGACATGGTCGCCGAAAATGTTCAACACGTTGGAAATCCAGCGGCGACCAGAAAAAGGCACGACTCTTTGGGCGACTCCTCACGACCAAACAGGCGTCTGTCCATTGGCGACCATATTGCGGGGTGAAGTCTGTACGGGCGTGAGTAGTCGCCCAAAGAATCGCACCTCTTTCTGGTCGCTGCTGGATTTCCAACATGTCGAAAAGTTTCGTCGGCCTGCCGCGACTGTGACGGGTGCCGGCAACTCGCCGAAAAAAAATTTGCGTAAGTGGGACAGGCCCCTTTACACTAGTTCTACCCTACATCCAATAGGGATGGTTTTTTACAGAAGTTAATTAGCCCATAAACCTGCACCTCTTTGGGTTGTGAGGGGAAACTGGAGCTCCCGGAGAAAAAACGCACGCGGTCACAGGGAGAAGGTACAAACCCCGTACAGACAGCGCCCCCCGTGGTCAGGATCAAACCCGGGCCTCTGGCGCTGTGAGGCAGCAACTCTACCGCAGCGCCAAGGCAATCTTCCTTCAAGATATCTTCTTAAACCCAATATCTTGACTAATCACCTGGACCCAACCTTTCATACGTGACAGAATTTGTTTGATAAAGTTCACGGTGAAGTGCCTTGCAGTGGTTTGATATAAAGGGCGTTACATTGATACAGATTTATGTTGTTGGGAGTGATCAGACCACTGAAGAATCGGGTGTAGCCCGGTAGAGTTGCTGCCTTACATTGCCAAAGACCCCTGGTTTGATTCTGACTATGGGTGCTGCCTGTACGGAGTTTGTGCTTACTCCCCATGACCTGGTTTTCCCTGGGATCTCCGCTTTCCTCCCTGTGCAGGTTCATCGGCTATACAATTGTCCATGACGTGTGTAGGATAACGTTAAGGTCCTGTCCCACTTCCCTGAGTTATCCACAAACTCTCCCGAGTTCTCCCCTTTATTCGAACTCGGAAAATTACGGTAATAGCCATTGGTAGGTACTTGGGGCTATTTTTTGAACTCGTGGACATTTTTCAACATGTTGAAAAAACGTCCCGACTAACCTGATGCCCCGAGTCCTACGGCTGGCATTACGAGCCGCTACGTACTCTTACGAGCTCGCTACTGACATTCCCCGAGTCCGAATCAAGGAGAAAACTCGGGAGAGTTCGTGAGTAACATGGGAGAGTGTACAGGGGCTTTATCGTGCGGGGATGGCTGGTCGGTGGGCAAAAGGACCTGTTTCCGCGCTGTATCTCTGAACTAAACTAATAGTCTGCTCATGTGGTTGTCTTCAAACCCTTTCCTGTAGCACTCACCTTTGGCCCACCCTCCACTCATCCCCTCATCTCCCTTCCTCCATTCATAGAAACATAGAAAATAGGTGCAGGAGTAGGGGCCATTCGGCCCTTCGAGCCTGCACCGCCATTCAATATGATCATGGCTGATCATCCAACTCAGTATCCCATCCCTGCCTTCTCTCCATACCCCCTGATCCCTTTAGCCACAAGGGCCACATCTAACTCCCTCTTAAATATAGCCAATGAACTGTGGCCTCAACTACATTCTGTGGCAGAGAATTCCACAGATTCACCACTCTCTGTGTGAAAAATGTTTTTCTCATCTCGGTCCTAAAAAATTTCTCCCTTATCCTTAAACTGTGACCCCTAGTTCTGGACTTCCCCAACATCGGGAACAATCTTCCTGCATCTAGCCTGTCCAACCCCTTACAAATTTTGTAAGTTTCTACAAGATCCCCCCTCAATCTCCTAAATTCTAGCGAGTACAATCCTTTCATGGATGCTGCTCAACCAATACTACACCAACACCTCCTCTAATTGCTCTGCTTAGCAAGGCTCTGTCCTTTGCAAAACTTCCTCATAAGTTCACGTCAAACAGCCAAATTAGAGTTTCTACACCTTACCACTTTAAAGATTGAAACAGTATATAGGTGTGTGAATACATACATCCTTGATGGGCTGCAGGTGCAAGGAGCTGTAGACATCTTGACCACAGCTCAAAACACTGGAGGAACTCAGCGAGCCATGTCCATAAGTCATAGGAGCAGAATTAGGCCAATACGGCCCATCAAATCTACTCCACCAACTTAATTCTCCTGCCTTCTTCCAGTAACCCCTGGCTCCCATACTAATCAACAATCTGTCAATCACCACTTTAAAAATCCCCAATGACTTGGCCTCCACAGCCGTCTGTGGCAGTAAATCCCACAGGTTCATCAAACATCCTTCTAAACACCAGCAAGCGATTACATAGAAACATAGAAACATAGAAAATAGGTGCAGGAGTAGGCCATTCAGCCCTTCGAGCCTGCACCGCCATTCAATATGATCATGGCTGATCATCCAACTCAGTATCCCATCCCTGCCTTCTCTCCATACCCTCTGATCCCCTTAGCCACAAGGGCCACATCTAACTCCCTCTTAAATATAGCCAATGAACTGGCCTCGACTACCCTCTGTCGCAGAGAGTTCCAGAGATTCACCACTCTCTGTGTGAAAAAGGTTCTTCTCATCTCGGTTTTAAAGGATTTCCCCCTTATCCTTAAGCTGTGACCCCTTGTCCTGGACTTCCCCAACATCAGGAGCAATCTTCCTGCATTTAGCCTGTCCAACCCCTTAAGAATTTTGTAAGTTTCTATAAGATCCCCTCTCAATCTCCTAAATTCTAGAGAGTATAAATCAAGTCTATCCAGTCTTTCTTCATAAGACAGTCCTGACATCCCAGGAATCAGTCTGGTGAACCTTCTCTGCACTCCCTCTATGGCAAGAATGTCCTTCCTCAGATTTGGAGACCAAAACTGTACGCAATGCTCCAGGTGTGGTCTCACCAAGACCCTGTACAACTGCAGTAGAACCTCCCTGCTCCTATACTCAAATCCTTTTGCTATTAGTACCGGTGCCAGGGGTTATGGGGAGAAGGCAGGAGAATGGGGTTAGGAGGGAGAGATAGATCAGCCATGATTGAATGGCGGAGTAGACTTGATGGGCCGAATGGCCTGATTGTGACATTACGACCTAGTGAGCACAGGCCCAGATTTGTTCAATGTTCATTATACTTTTTCATTTACCCTCTCAGAATGAAAGAACGTTAGACATAGGAGCAGCAATGGTTATGCAATAAATGGCTGGTCTGTTTGCTGGTCTTCCTACTTGGCCCTCTAGTTTAGTCTAAAACTAGAAATTAATCGAATTTTTTACCAAGCCAATTAAGACTACAAAATTGAAGTTCACAGAGAAAACTGATGCGGTCACGGGGATAGTGTACAACCTCCGTACAGTCAGCACCCGTAGTCGGGATCGTACCCGGGTCTCTGGCGCAGTTGTAAGTGTTGTTCCCGATGTTGGGGAAGTCCAGGACAAGGGGTCACAGTTTAAGGATAAAGGGGAAAATCTTATAGGACCGAGATGAGAAAAACATTTTCCACACAGAGAGTGGTGAATCTCTGGAATTCTCTGCCACAGAAGGTAGTTGAGGCCACAGTTCATTGGCTATATTTAAGAGGAAGTTAGATGTGGCCCCTGTGGCAAAAGGGATCAGGGGGTATGGAGAGAAGGCAGGTACAGGATACTGAGTTGGATGATCAGCCATGATTATATTGAATGGCGGTGCAGGCTCGAAGGGCCGAATGGCCTCTACTCCTGCACCTATTTTCTATGTTTCTATGTTTCTATGTAAGGCAGCAACTCTACCGCTGTGCCACCGTGCCGCCTCTAGATCTCGTTTGCATCAGCAAATCGAAAATCTCCCAGCCTCGAATAAATACAATGACTTAGAAGTCACAGTTCCATGGAGGTAGAGAACTCCAGAGGTTTATAGCCCTCCAAGAGAAGACATTTCTCATCATAGACATCTTAAGCAGTGAACTTGAATTCTTAAAGTAGATGGCTTCGTTCGTGGAATTACACAGCACGGTAGATCGACACAAAAAAAACTGGAGTAACTCAGCGGGTCAGGCAGCACCAGACTGATTCCTGGGATGTCAGGACTTTCATATGAAGAAAGACTGGATAGACTCGGCTTGTACTCGCTAGAATTTAGAAGATTGAGGGGGGATCTTATAGAAACTTACAAAATTCTTAAGGGGTTGGACAGGCTAGATGCAGGAAGATTGTTCCCGATGTTGGGGAAGTCCAGAACAAGGGGTCACAGTTTAAGGATAAGGGGGAAATCTTTTAGGACTGAGATGAGAAAAAACATTTTTCACACAGAGAGTGGTGAATCTGTGGAATTCTCTGCCACAGAAGGTAGTTGAGGCCACAGTTCATTGGCTATATTTAAGAGGGAGTTAGATGTGGCCCTTGTGGCTAAGGGGGTCAGGGAGTATGGAGAGAAGGCAGGTACGGGATACTGAGTTGGATGATCAGCCATGATCATATTGAATGGCGGTGCAGGCTCGAAGGGCCGAATGGCCTACTCCTGCACCTAATTTCTATGTTTCTATGTTTCTATGGTGAAAAGTAATAGATGATGTTTCGTGTCGAGACCTTTCTTCAGACTGAGAGTTATGGGAAAGTGAAACGGGGAGATGATGAAATAGAGAAATGCAGAACAAATAAATGAAAGATATGCAAAAATGTAACGATGATAGGCGAAAGATGGACACAAAAAGCTGGAGTAACTCAGCGGGACAGGCAGCATCTCTGGAGAGAAGGAACGGGTGACGTTTCGGGTCGAGACCCTTCTTCAGAAACACGCCATTGGGTTAGCTGTTGGCTAACGAGTGCAAATAATGAGACTCAACAAGACGGCTTTGAAGCTGGTCCGACTTGGGTGGAGGAGGGATGGAGAGAGAGGGAATGCAGGGTTGAATGGAAACAAGACCCAGGTCCTTTGTTCATCTAAACTCCCTGTAGAACCTGGGAGTTCATTCATCCTATTCTTCAGCTGGCCAGGGTGCGGGGACTTTCAAATGCATGTGAATGAAAGCAATCAAGAAAGCAGAGAACATTGCAAGGCAAGCAGTAGGAATCCACCCTGGATCAGTATTTTTCAGACAGACCCACATCTGCTCCCACTTAGGGACATGGATCCAATCTTGTGTTACAGACAATCCATAATTAACTGTATATTTTCGAGGGTTCAGCCATTTAGTTGCTGGCACTAGACTCTGTCAGCTTGACCCAGCTGTTCGCTTGTTCAATGAATAAGGAAGTACCTCAACCTTCTAACCCGTGTTCCATGTACAGATGTGCTCGAGCTTCTTGTGTTGTTTTTGAGGCGGTGGATAATTTGGGTAAACTCCCTTTTATATCCTGCTTAAGAAGGAACTGCAGATGCTGGAAAATCGAAGGTAGACAAAAATGCTGGGGAAACTCAGCGGGTGAGGCAGCATCTATGGAGCGAAGGAAATAGGCAACGTTTCGGCTCGAAACTCAAAGGAAATAGGCAACGTTTCAGGTCGAATGAAGAAGTCTATGAACAAAGGAACTATGAAGAAAGACTGGATAGACTCGGCTTGTACTCTCTAGAATTTAGGAGATTGAGAGGGGATCTTATAGAAACTTACAAAAATTCTTAAGGGGTTGGACAGGCTAGATGCAGGAAGATTGTTCCCGATGTTGGGGAAGTCCAGGACAAGGGGTCACAGCTTAAGGATAAGGGGGAAATCCTTTAAAACCGAGATGAGAAGAACTTTTTTCACACAGAGAGTGGTGAATCTCTGGAACTCTCTGCCGCAGAGGGTAGTCAAGGCCAGTTCATTGGCTATATTTAAGAGGGAGTTAGATGTGGCCCTTGTGGCTAAGGGGATCAGGGGGTATGGAGAGAAGGCAGGTACGGGATACTGAGTTGGATGATCAGCCATGATCATATTGAATGGCGGTGCAGGCTCGAAGGGCCGAATGGCCTACTCCTGCACCTAATTTCTATGTTTCTATGTTTCTATGTTTCTAATTGCATGCTCAGGCAAAGCGTAAAAAATATCAATAGCAGTGATCAAAGATAACTGGGTAGATGGAATTATAGTGTAGCAAAGTGTGGAGACATACATTTGGGTAGTAGGAATAAAGGCATAGACTATTTTCTAAATAGGGAGAGAATCTAGAAATCAGAGGTGCAAAGGGACTTGGGGGCGCTGGTGCAGGAGCCCCAAAAAGCTAATCTGCAATTCGGTAGTAAGGAAGGCGGAAGCAATGCTAGCATTTATTTCAAGAGGGCTCAAATACAAAAACAGGGATGTAATGCTGAGGCTCTATAAGGCGCTGGTCAGGCTGCCTTTGGAATATTGTGAGCAGTTTTGGGCACCATATCTGAGGAAATATGTGCAGCTTCTGGAGAGGGTCCAGAGCAGGTTTACAAGAATGATCCCAGGAATGAGTAGGGTTAACATATGATGAGCGTTTGTCGGCACTGGGCCTGTACTCGCTGGAGTTTAGAAGGATGAGGGGGGATCCTCATTGAAACGTACCAAATAATGAAAGGCTTGGATAGAGTAGATGTGGAGAGGATGTTTCCCCCAGTGGGAGAGTCTAGGACTAGAGGTCACAGCCTCGGAATTTAAAAAATGTTCCTTAGGAAGGTGATGAGGTGGAATTTCTTTAGTCAGAGGGTGGTGAATCTGTGGAATTCTTTGCCACCAAAGTTCCGTCAATTTGTATTTTTAAGGCAGAGATAGATAAATTCTATCTAGTACGAGGTTATGGGGAGAAGGCAGGAGATAGGGGTTACGAGGGAGAGATAGATCAGCCGTGATTGAATGGCGGAGGAGAGTAGATGGGCCGAATGGCCGAATTCTGCTCCTATCACTTATGACCTTATGAGTCCTTGGTCACTATATTATATCAATTCTGGTGCCAATTAGTGCTGTCTTTTATTAAGTATTGATCATCAAAGATAGATAAAGAATGGAAACATGCCCCACAGCAAACATCAGACGCTCGTTCTACATCAATCACTTTTCTTTATCCCTATCATCTTTTAGTGTTTAGTGGCCCTTCAGCCATCATGTCCATGCCGACCAGGGATCCCCCAACATTAACACTATCCTACACACAATTTACATTCATACCAAGCCAATTAACCTACAAACCTGCACGTCTTTGGAGTGTGGGAGGAAACCGAAGATCTCGGAGGAAACCCACGCAGGTCCCGGGGAGAACGTGCAAAATCCGTACAGACAGCGCCCGTGGTCAGGTTCGAACCCGGGTCTCTGGCGCTGCAAGTGCCGTAAGGCAGAAACTCTACCGCTGCGCCACCGTGCAGCACTGTTTGTAGGCTTTGGTAAAATTGGTTTTGATAAAATTGTAAATTGTCTCTAGTGTGTCCGATAGATGCTAGTGTACGGGGGGTGGTCGCTGGTTGGCACGGACTCAGTGGGCCGAAGGGCCTGTTTCAACGCTGAATCTCTAAACTAAACTACAACTAAACATAGAGTGTTAGAGTCGTACAACATGGAAACAGCCCCTATAGGTTACACCATCTACGAAAGCTCCGCTTGCCCATATCCCTCTAAACCATTCATAGAAACAAAGAAACATAGAAAATAGGTGCAGGAGTAGAGGCCATTCGGCCCTTCGAGCCTGCACCGCCATTCAATATGATCATGGCTGATCATCCAACTCAGTATCCCGTACCTGCCTTCTCTCCATACCCCCTGATCCCCTTAGCCACAAGGGCCACATCTAACTCCCTCTTAAATATAGCCAATGAACTGTGGCCTCAACTACCCTCTGTGGCAGAGAGTTCCAGAGATTCACCACTCTCTGTGTGAAAAATGTTTTTCTCATCTTAGTCCTAAAAGATTTCCCCTTTATCCTTAAACTGTGCCCCCTTGTTCTGGACTTCCCCAACATCGGGAACAATCTTCCTGCATCTAGCCTGTCCAACCCCTTAAGAATTTTGTAAGTTTCTATAAGATCCCCTCTCAATCTTCTAAATTCTAGAGAGTATAAACCAAGTCTATCCAGTCTTTCTTCATAAGATAGTCCTGACATCCCAGGAATCAGTCTGGTGAACCGTCTCTGCACTACCTCTATGGCAATAATGTCCTTCCTTAGATTAGGAGACCAAAACTGTACGCAATACTCCAGGTGTGGTCTCACCAAGACCCTGTACAACTGCAGTAGAACCTCCCTGCTCCTATACTCAAATCCTTTTGCAATGAAAGCTAACACCATTCGCTTTCTTCACTGCCTGCTGCACCTGCATGCCTACCTTCAATGACTGGTGTACCATGACACCCAGGTCTCGCTGCATCTCCCCCTTTCCCAATCGGCCACCATTTAGATAATAATAGTAAGTTTCTATAAGATCCATTCCCATCCATCAGAATAGTTTATTGATATGTACCCAAGAAAATAATTTTTTGAGTCTGGTTCAGATCACACCCTTGAGCTCCATTGTTAGGACGATCACAAACCAATGACACGGAACTAGTCTTCATAATTTAATCTGCTGGTGAATCTTTAAGACCAAAGTATTCTCTTACACTGAGACAGCTGGAGTTAATGAGGTGCTGCAGAGTGGGCCGGGCCAAGGACTTTGTGTTATATCGTGTGGATTTCCTATCTAATTGGCATAAAGGAGTCTTCAACACATGAATGAAATGATTCAGTAATGTTGGTTTCATGTTCGTTTTATGCTTCCCCAGGGCTCCATGTAACAACTGCTCTGCCCTGGGGCCAGTGAGCTTACACATACCCTATTCCAGATGAGACGGAACTGACATTTGATGGCAAATGGATGTAAAAAACAGATTTAGTTTAGTTTTTGTTTGGAGTGGGTGTGAAAGTGGGATAACATAGAACTAGTGTGAACAGTTCGGCATGGACTTGGTGGACCGAAGAACCTGTTTCCGTGCTACATAGAAACATAGAAACATAGAAAATAGGTGCAGGAGTAGGCCATTCGGCCCTTCGAGCCTGCACCACCATTCGATATGATCATGGCTGATCATCCAACTCAGTATCCTGTACCTGCCTTCTCTCCATACCCCCTGATCCCTTTAGCCACAAGGGGCACATCTAACTCTCTCTTAAATATAGCCAATGAACTGTGGCCTCAACTACCCTCTGTGGCAGAGAATTCCAGAGATTCACCACTCTCTGTGTGAAAAATGTTTTCCTCATCTCGGTCCTAAAAGAATTCCCCCTTATCCTTAAACTGTGACCCCTTGTTCTGGATCTATCTCAAAACTACACGAAAATAACACTTTTTTTAGTTGGGTAGATAACTGACCATGGGCGAGAGGTAGAATCTGGGGTTGGGTCGATGACAAACTAGGAAGAATAAAACAAATGGGATTCATTTAAGGATGAATGTGAATGATGGTTGATGGCTAGCACAGACTTGGCGGACCGAAGGGCCTGTTTCCATGCTGTATTTTTTAGTTGAGCTTAGTTCAGAGATACAGCGCGGCAACAGCCTCTTCGACGCAACTGAGTCCACACCGACCGGTGATCCCCGCACATTAACATTATCCGATGCTAGGGACAATTTACATTTTCTACCAAGCCAATGAACCTGTAGGTCTTTGTAGTGTGGGAGGAAACCGAAGATCTTGGAGAAAACCAACGCAGGTCACGAGGAGAATGTACAAACTCCGTGTAGACAGCAGCCGTAGTCAGGATCCTCCAGTGCTTCTACGCAGCGGCGGTGGAAAGCATCTTGTCCGGGAACATTACCATCTGGTTTGGGAATTGCTCTGCCAAGGACAAGAAGGCTCTGCAGAGAGTAGTGCGTTCGGCCGAACGCACTATGGGAACTTCACTCACCCCCCTGCAGGAACTATACAACAGGAGGTGCAACTCCAGAGCAAACAAAATCATGAGAGACCCCTTCCACCCCTGCAACAGACTGTTCCAGCCGCTACGGTCAGGCAAACGCCTCCGTTGCCATGCGGTGAGAACGGAGAGGTTGAGAAGGAGTTTCTTCCCAGAGGCAATTCGGACTGTAAACGCCTATCTCACCAGGGACTAACTCTACAGAACGTTTTCCCTTCCATTATTTATTATGTAAAAGAATATGTGTGTTATGATTGTGTTTATAATTTGTTTGGTTGTTTTGTTGTTTGTCTTTTGCACAAAAGACCGCGAGCATTGCCACTTTCATTTCACTGCACATCTCGTATGTGTATGTGACAAATAAACTTGACTTGACTTGATCGAACCAGGGCCTCTGGCGCTGTACGGCAACAACTCTACCGCTGCGCCATTCTTTTCTCCGCGGCTCTATGACTCAAGCTGAGGGTCAGAGCAGAGAATCCAGGACGGGAAGTAGAGAACAATCCTGATATTTTTCCCAATTTCCCTTCCTGTCCAGCTGGTTCTATCATCTTGTCCTAACATGAAGTTGAGCCAGGTTAGGAGATGTTAAGACAATTCCCCGCAGAGAAAGGTTTCAAGGAGCATCTTAAAGTTGGCAAGAAGTTGAGCGATGATTGGCGATGAAATTCAAAAGCTTACGGGCTCGGCAGAGAAAGGAAGTTGCAGAGAGACAGCGAGATTGGTTTGGTGACTTGAACGTCCAGGAGCGGAAAATAATGCAGAAAGTTGTGTGCACTGCCCAGTCCATCATCCACTCTGACCTCCCCACCATCGAAGGGGTCTATCGCAGTCACTGCCTTAAAAAGGCTGCCAACATCATCAAAGACCCACACCATCCTGGCCACACACTCATCTCTCCGTTGCCATCGGGAAGAAAGTACAGGAGCTTGAAATCTGGAACATCCTGGTTTAGAAACATAGACACATAGACAGTAGGTGCAGGAGTAGGCCATTCGGCCCTTCGAGCCTGCACCGCCATTCAATGTGATCATGGCTGATCATCCAACTCAGTATCCCATTCCCTGCCTTCTCTACATACCCTCTGATCCCCTTAGCCACAAGGGCCACATCTAACTCCCTCTTAAATATAGCCAATGAACTGTGGCCTCAACTACTTTCTGTGGCAGAGAATTCCACAGATTCACCACTCTCTGTGTGAAAAATGTTTTCCTCATCTCGGTCCTAAAAGATTTCCCCCTTATCCTTAAACTGTGACCCCTTGTCCTGGACTTCCCCAACATCGGGGACAATTAGGAACAGATTCTTCCCCACAGCCATCAGGCTATTGAATAGGCCATCAAACAAACTCTGAACAATAACAGCCTATTGCACTTTATCTGTGTATTCAACTTTATCCTGTTCTGTATACTGTAATGTTAAAATTGTACAAGGCATTGGTGAGACCAAATCTGGAGTATGGTGTACAATTTTGGTCGCCAAATTATAGGAAGGATGTCAACAAAATAGAGAGAGTACAGAGGAGATTTATTAGAATGTTGCCTGGGTTTCAACAACTAAGTTACAGAGATAGGTTGAATAAGTTAGGTCTTTATTCTCTGGAGCGCAGAAGGTTAAGGGGGGACCTGATAGAGGTCTTTAAAATGATGAGAGGGATAGACAGAGTTGATGTGGACAAGCTTTTCCCTTTGAGAATAGGGAAGATTCAAACAAGAGGACATGACTTCAGAATTAAGGGACAGAAGTTTAGGGGTAATATGAGGGGGAACTTCTTTACGCAGAGAGTGGTAGCGGTGTGGAATGAGCTCCCAGTGGAAGTGGTGGAGGCAGGTTCATTGGTATCATTTAAAAATAAATTGGATAGGCATATGGATGAGAAGGGAATGGAGGGTTATGGTACGAGTGCAGGCAGGTGGGACTAAGGGGAAAAAAAAATTTGTTCGGCACGGACTTGTAGGGCCGAGATGGCCTGTTTCCGTGCTGTAATTGTTATATGGTTATATGGTTACTATGTTTACATACTCTGTCGTGCTGCAGCAAGCAAGAATTTCATTGCTCTATCTAGGACACAATGACAATAAATCTCCCTTGACTCTTGTCACTACAGAGGCCAGTTCCGGTTTCCTCCCACACCTCAAACACATGCGGAGTGGTTGGTTAATTGGCATCCGTAAAATTGTCCCAGTCATAAAATGTTAGTCCTACAACACGGAAACCCTGCGATATGCCCCATCGAAGCTGGATCCACCTGCCCACGTTTGGCCCATATCCCTCTAAAATATCCCTATCTAGGTACCAGTCGTAATGTCTTTTAAATGTTGTTATTGTACCTCAACTACTTGCCCTAGTAGCTTGTTCCATATGCCCACTGTGTGAAAAGGTTGCCCCACAGGTTCCTATTCAATCTTCCCCCTTCCATCTGAAACCTGGTTCTGGATTCCCCTACTCTGGATAAAATATTCTGTGTATTCGCCCTATCCCGGGGGTGGGGAGCCTGCGGCCTTTTGGACACATGCGGCCTTAAGTGCGGCCTTTTGAATGAATCCTTTTATTTTTATTAATATGTTTTTGTTCGTCTTTTATTAATTTTAATTTTAATCTTAATATGAATGTATTTAAAATACCAAAGAGTGAAAGAAGATTCGATGAAATAATCCTCCCCGACTGAATTAAAACATTAGTAAGTCATGAGGGCTATTTTAACAAAATAATGTACATTTGGAAGTATATCTAATTGAGGTTTCTTGGATGCGGCCTTGTTAGATTACAGCTAACTTAATGTGGCATTCCAGCATGAAAAGGTTCCCCACCCCTGCCCTATCCATTCTCTTCATGATTTTACCCACATCTACAAGATCACCCTAGGAATAAAGTCCTAGCCTGTCCAATCTATTGCTCAAGCCCACAAGTCCTGGCAACAACCTCGTATCAAACAAGAGGACATGACTTCAGAATTAAGGGACAGAAGTTTAGGGGTAATATGAGGGGGAACTTCTTTACTCAGAGAGTGGTAGCGGTGTGGAATGAGCTTCCAGTGGAAGTGGTGGAGGCAGGTTCATTGGTATCATTTAAAAATAAATTGGATAGGCATATGGATGAGAAGGGAATGGAGGGTTATGGTATGAGTGCAGGCAGGTGGGACTAAGGGGAAAAAACATTTGTTCAGCACGGACTTGTAGGGCCGAGATGGCCTGTTTCCGTGCTGTAATTGTTATATGGTTATATGGTTATATGGTAAATCTTCTCTGCACTTTTCCCAGTGTAATTACACCCTTCCCATAGCAGGGTGGCCAAAACTGAACACAATACTCCAAATGTGGCTTCACCAACACCTTGTAACTGTAAGATAACATCCCAACTTCGATACTCTATCCCTGACTGATGACAGGCAATATTCCGAAAGCCTTCTTGACCACTCTATCTACCAGGGACCCTACATTCAGGGAATTAAGTAGCTACACTCTCTCGACTCTACAACACTCCCCAGGGCTTGGCCATTCACTGTGAACAGGTGGGTGGTGGAATCTGGAGAGAGTTGTTGGTAGTGACACTCTGAAAGGTGCATAAACGTCGCCTATTCCTTCGCTCCATAGATGCTGCCTCGCCCGCTGAGTTTCTCCAGCATTTTTGTCTACTAATGAAATTACAAGTGCTTTCTCCTTAATATATTCCTCGCTGAAAACCTAGGAGACCCTTAGTTAGAAGGTCCATCTCCGGCCTCGGAAGATACATAGCTCAGCGGGTCAGGAGAACATGGATATGTGACGTTTTGGCTGGGGACTTTTAGAAGAACATTGTTTATCCATGTTCTCCCGAGATGCTGCCTGGCTCACTGGACTACTCCAGCACTAGGTTTTTTTTTTGTTGTAAACCAGCATCTGCAGTTCCTCATTTCTACTTGCAACTATCTCGGTTGGTCGGCTCGATTGTAATCATGTATTGTCTTTCTGCTGACTGGAGAGCATGTAACAAAACCTTGATACACGTGACAATAAACTCAACTCAACTCAATGCAACCCAACGCAACCCAACTAAATTAAACGCTAGTAAATGCATAAAACACTGGTAAACGCTGGAAAACTCTAGTAAACGCTAGTTAACTCTAGTAAACGCAACTCTGGCCTCGACCTTGCTTGTTTGATGGGTTGCTTTAGATAGTTCCAGATTGTTTTCTAAGCTCAGTCAAGGATGCCCACTCTAAACAGCAACGACTATCTTTGCTCAGTCTGGCCACCTCACCAGATTGGTACAGAGGACATGTGTAGGAAGGAAGTGCAGATGCTGTTTTAGACAATAGACAACAGACAATAGGTGCAGGAGTAATCCATTCGGCCCTTTAAACCGAAGATAGACACAAAAGGCTGGAGTAACTCAGCGGGACAGGCAGCATCCCCGGAGAGAAGGAACGGGTGACTTTTCTGGTCGAGACACTTATTCTGAACTTCTGAAGAAGAAGGGTCTCGACCGGAATCGACACCCATTCCTTCTCTCCAGAGACGCTGCCTGTCCCGCTGAGTCACTCCAGCTTTTTGTGTCTATCTTTGACACAGAGGAAAGTCCAATTAGGCCTTTGTTCTGGGAGCATGGGAAAATTCAAAGACGGTTCAGCCAACAAAAGTAATAATGTGCCGTTGGGAGAGTAGGTAGCGGACGATGGCGTTGCCCTGTGAGTGAGCACTGGCGAGCAGGCGGGGAGCGGTGGGAGAATCTTACCTCTGAAGCACGCCGCACCAGCTGCAGTTGAAGCGATCCTCAGCATTGACACAGGCGTTACAACTCAGGTGTTGCAGACACACTGTGAGTGAGAGAGAGGAGATGGTGGCATGAATTCAGTGCACTACTGAAGGAAACAGACAGAATCGCTTGGGCAGCTTACAACCCAGCGCTATGAATACTGAATGTGTAAGAAAGAACTGCAGGTGCTGGCAAAATCGAAAATGCTGGAGGAACTCAGCAGGACAGGCGGCATCTCTGGAGAGAAGGAATGGGCTACGTTTCGGGTCGAGACCCTTCTTCAGACCCGCTGGGTTACTCCAGCATGTTGTGTCCACATTCGGTGTGAATATTGACTTCTCTAAGTTCAAGTAACTCTTGCTTTCCCTCTCTCTCCATCCCAGCTCTCCGACTAGTTTCACTGCCCTCCTGATTAGATTTTACTGATTGTATGTCTTCCCCTTGCACTTCGTCTCCTTTGATCTTTCATCTTCACACCTTATCCTTCCATATCTCTGTGTCTCCCTCACCCCTGACTCTCAGTCTGAAGGAGGGTCTCGGACTAAAATGTAACCCATTCCTTCCCTCAATAGATGCTGCCTTTCCCGCTGAGTTGCTCCAGCGTCTTGTGTCTATTCCCTGGAATTAGTTACTGCACCAAATTTTATGGAGGGAGCTCAGCCCACAGTCATGAAAGAGAGAGAGTTAAACTGACTTTTGGACTTTAGAAATTCAATCTCACAAGAGGCAACACCTGTTTTTCAACTCTTTACTTAAGTCTTTAGATATACAGGGGGAAAACAGGCCCTTCTGCCCACCGAGTCCATACTAACCAGCCATCACCCCGTACACTTGCACTATCCTACACACTGGGGACAAATGACAATTTTACTGAAGCCAATTAACCTATAATCCTGTCCGACTTTGGAGGGTGGGAGGAAACCCAACCGATCACAGGGAGAACGTACAAACTCTGTACAGACAAGGCCCGAGGTCAGGATCGAACCCGGCTCTCTGGCGCCAACTCTACCGCTGCGCCACCGTCACGCCGTCTCTGTGGGATTCAAAGCATGAAGTGCTTCCATTGTGAATCTTTGCTGCAAAGAAATTTCAGAAGAGGAGAAATGCTCCCCATTTTATCTCGGCAAAGCGTAAAAATGAGTGTTTTTACGTTTGACACTGAAATGGCGATTTGCGGTCCTTTTGGTTTCCTCTCCGGGCCAAGTCGCTGGATATATTGTTCAGGGAGAGATTGGCAGATTCTTGATTGGTACTGATGTCAGGGGTTATGGGGAGAAGGCAGGAGAATGAGTCACGGGGTTGAGAGGGAGAGATAGATCAGCCACGATTGAATGGCAGAATAGACATGATGGGCCGAATGGCTTAATTCTGCTCCTAGAACTTATGACCTTATGAACTGCCTTGGAGATTGACATCCCAAATGACCTTCTTCCCGGCCAACAATAAGATCATCTGCAGTTCTTATTAGTAGTGTTCTTATATTACTTTCAATGCTATGGAACTGCATATTCGAGGAAGGGTCTCGACCCGAAAAATCAACTATTCCTTTCTCCAGAGATGTTGCCTGACCCACCAAGTTACTTTAGTATTCTGTGTCCACTTTAAGAACATTGTTTATTTCAGTAGTGCAGTTCTGTGGGTGCAGGGAACATGCGTGGCTGGCTATAACGTTGACTGCAACAATGTGTGCATGTAATTACTAATGTTGGGACAAGACCAGTTTACTGTCTCCGCCCTTCCTCCAGGTTTCTGCCACATTCCCATTTATCCCATTTATCCCATTAGCTCCCTCAGCTCCCATTAAAATGACTGGGATTTGATCCCTTGTTTTTGAAACGCCCCTTGGCTCTCCCCCACACTGTTTCGGCGATCCAAGTCAGTTGTATCCTCACCAGAGAGAGTCGGTCAAAGAATCAAGTCTCACTCCAAAGACCTGTCACATAAATCCTATCTGCTGTGCTAGCCCCATATTGGGGGAAAACTAACCTGGCAGAGGCACAAAAAGCTGGAGTAACTCAGCGGGACAGGCAGCATCCCTGGAGAGAAGGAACGGGCGATGTTTCAGGTCAAGACTCTTTCATGCCTTGATCCGAAAGGATGGCGTGACTTCTTCAGACTGAAGAAGGGTCTCGACCCGAAACGTCGCCAATTCCTTCTCTCCATAGACGCTGCCTCACCCGCTGAGTTACTCCAGCGTTTTGTATCTACCTTCGATTTTACCAGCATCTACAGTTCTTTCTTAAACAGTGAATCTGGAGGTGTGCGTTTTCAAACTTCTGTACCTCTTGCCTGATGGGAGAGGGGAGAAGAGGGAGTGACCGGGGTGAGACTGGTCCTTGATTATGCTACTGGCCTTGCCGAGGCAGCGTGAGGTGTAGATGGAATCGATGGATGGGAGGTTGGTGTGTGTGATGGCCTCAGCTACGTCCAAATTTCTCTGCAATTTCTGTGGTCTTGGATGGAGCTGTTCTCATCCCAAGCTGTGATGCTTTCTACTCTAGAAATTGGTGAGTTTTTGGGGGGCATGCTGAACCTCCTAAGCCTTGTAAGGAAGTAGAGGTGTCGGTGTGCTTTCATGGCCATCGCTGCGCTGCTCCAAGGGCAACTTGCTGATGAGATTTATTCCAAAGATCTATTCCTCCGTGCTTGGTCATAAGACAATTAAACACGCATGATTCTTAAAGCAAGAGGGGAAAGAGTTAAAGGTGATCTGTGGCCTAACTTGCTCACATGGAGGGAGGTGCGTACATACGTAGAGGCGAGCGCAGTCACAACATTTAAAAGATACTGGACAGCTATGTGGATAGGAAAGGTTTGGAAGGACATGGGCCAGACGCAGGCAGGTGGGACCTGCGGAAAACAGTTGCTGTGTGCTCATGATCATAACATTGACTTCAGCTCAACTCGGTTCCGTTTAGTTTATTGTCACCTGTACCGAGGTACAGTGAAAAGCTTTTGTTGCGTGCTAACCTGTCAGCGGAAAGACAATACATGGTTGCAATCGTGTCATTTACAGTGTATAGAAACATAGAAACATAGAAAATTTCTCTATTTCATCATCTCCCCGTTTCACTTTCCCAAGACTCTCAGTCTGAAGAAAGGTCTCGACACGAAACATCATCTATTACTTTTCGCCATAGAAACATAGAAACATAGAAAATAGGTGCAGGAGTAGGCCATTCGGCCCTTCGAGCCTGCACCGTCATTCAATATGATTATGGCTGATCATCCAACTCAGTATCCCGTACTTGCCTTCTCTCCATACCCCCTGATCCCCTTAGCCACAAGGGCCACATCTAACTCCCTCTTAAATATAGCCAATGAACTGTGGCCTCAACTACCTTCTGTGGCAGAGAATTCCACAGATTCACCACTCTCTGTGTGAAAAATGTTTTCCTCATCTTGGCCCTAAAAGATTTCCCCCTTATCTGTGACTCCTTGTCCTGGACTTCCCCAACATCGGGAACAATCTTCCTGCATCTAGCCTAAAGGGATCAGGGGGTATGGAGAGAAGGCAGGTACAGGATACTGAGTTGGATGATCAGCCATGATCATATTGAATGGCGGTGCAGGCTCGAAGGGCCGAATGGCCTACTCCTGCACCTAATTTCTATGTTTCTAGGTTTCTATGTGAGATTAGTGTAACTTGGCATCATGTCTGGTACAGACCTTGTGGGCCGAAGGGCCTGTGCCAGAGTTTTCGATGTTCTACCTTGCAATTGGAGAACCACGCGGAGGTGTCGCACAGCAGGAGAGATTGGGCATGCAGTCTACACCCGAGATCGTGGAGTGAGCAGGCCACTCTATGAAAAAATGTAACTTACTGGAAACCGGAGTGAACTCTAAGGCAGAGTTACTCTTGATGACACTCATGTCCATTTCCACCCTGTGGTATTCGTAAATTGTCCGCCGCTGATCATCTGCAAATAGGAACGCAATGTAACGTCATGAAGCAAGGCGGCCGTCAATGGGATGTGATTCCCCCCCCCCCCCCCCCCCCGGAAACGCAATCTGCACCTCCATCGTTTAAGAAGGAACTGCAGATGCTGGAAAATCAAAGGCGGACAAAAGTGCTGGAGAAACTCAGCGGGTGCGGCAGCATCTATGGAGCGAAGGAAATAGGCAACGTTTCCTATTTCCTTCGCTCCATGCAAAGAGTTGAACAATCTCCACTATAGGAAATAGGCAACGTTTCGGGCCGAAACCCTTCCGGGTTTCGGCCCGAAACGTTGCCTATTTCCTTCACTCCATAGATGCTGCTGCACCCGCTGAGTTTCCCCGGCACTTTTGTCTACCTGCACACCCATTGCTTAGGTTAGCTTGGAATAATAATAATAATAATAATAATAATAATAATAATAATAATAATAATAATAATAATAATAATAATATCAGACTACGAATAATGGGCTACCAAGCTGCATCTGTGGCTGGGAAAAGATAACATCAGAGAAGAGTCTCAAGATCCACCAGGACAGGTAAAAGTGCCTGGGAGAGCTTGGTGAGGGGCCTCGCTTGACCAGTACTCTCTAAGAGGTAGGTCAAATCAGTCGAGTGAAGCCCAGAGGCAGGTTGAACCACCACAGTCCATAGGGTATCAGCATCCCAAGGTGACTTGGAGCCCATCCGAACCGGCAATATTTTTCATGTCGACATGGGGTTCAAATTCACCGCAACTGCAACGTTCCAAACCAGCGCGTTCCACAAAATCCCACTCGCAAGATGATTTAAATGGGCATTCATTTACAGCAATTCCTTCCATTTGGCCTATAAATTTATGACAATGAGATTTTAAAATCATGTTATATTGCGAATTCTTGTGTGAATGTTATTAGGCTATTTAAAAATGTAAATCTTTTCTTGAGAAATGGATAGATGTTTAGATCTAGTAATTGAATTATGTAATTAGCTACAATTGGGTAACTAACTAATTATATGCTTTAATTTCAGATCATCCAAGTAAGATTGTTTAATATTTCTTTCAGAATGCATCAATCTATAATAACTGAAAATTTCTTTCAGTTCTCTTAATTTTTAATAAAGTTATGGCCATTTGACTGTCCTCGATCACAGCTTTTGTGTTAAGTCGACGGAAAAGCAATAGGGAACAAGATGCTAATTTCCGAGTATGAAAATGGCCATAACTTTTTTAATACTTGAGATATGAATGTGAATTAGGTGTCAAATTAAACTTATTTTTATGCTTTATCTGATGGGATAAATTGCAGACTTGATTTTTAAAATCTCAACATTTTGTAACATTGCTACATTGTGTGTGTAGGGTCGTGTTAGTGTGCGGGGATCGCTGGTCGGCACGGACTTGGTGGGCCGAAGGGCCTGTTTCTGTGCTGTATTTCTAAACTAAACTAATCCAGTGCTATCACAGACCTCAGTCAATGGGTTGTAGATAGATCAGGACCTTTGGCCCACAATGTCTAGGCCAAGAACATGATGCCAAGGTCAACATCACTGCTGCCTCAGGTGATTCACATCCCTCCAATCCTGCTTTCAAGTGTTTTCAAATCCAAGAAAAATCACTCCCGATCCTTCTAATCCAGTGATAAAAATGCTGGAACTACAGATGCTGATTTATACCAAGAGTATAACATATGTTGAGCATTTGAAGGCACTGGGCCTGTACTCGCTGGAGTTTAGAAGGATGAGTGAGGGCCTCACTGAAACCTATCGAATAGTGAAAGGACTGGATACAGTGGATGTGGAGAGGATGTTTCCACCAGTAGGAGAGTCTAGGACCAGAGGTCAAAGCCTCAGAATTAAAGGACATTCCTTTAGTAAGGAGATGAGGAGGAATTTCTTTAGTCAGAGGGTGGTGAATCTGTGGAATTCATTGCCACACAAGGCTGTGGAGGCCAAGCCAATGGATATTTTTAAGGCGGAGATAGACAGATTCTTGATTAGTGCAGGTGTCAAGGGTTATGGGGCGATGGCAGGAGAATTGGGTTGAGAAGGAAAGATAGATCAGCCATGATTGAATGGCAGAGTCGACTCGATGGGCAGAATGGCCTAATTCTGCTCCTACCACATGAACCTATGATAGACACAAATGCTGGAGTAACTCAGCGGGTCAGGCAGCATCTCTGGAGAACATGGATAGGTGACTTTTCAGATTGGGGGCCCCTCTTCAAACTGATTATAATGGGCCCTGGTAGCAAGTATTGAAGGTTTTCATGCTACCAGTTCTCCCCCCCCCCCCCCCCCCCCCCTTCCTCCCAACCTACAATCAGTCTGAAGAAGGATCCTAACAATAAATGTCACCTATCTATGTTCTCCAGAGATGCGGTCCGATCCGCTGAGTTACTCCAGCACTTTGTGTCTATCTTCGGTCTAGACCAGCATCTGCAGTTCCTTTCCACAGGTAGATGGGTGCAGGTGATTTCACCTTTGTTTCACCTTCAAACATTCACCTTTCCCAAAGCCATATTCTTGCCATAGAGGGAGTACAGAGAAGGTTCACCAGACTCCTGGGATGTCAGGACTTTCATATGAAGAAAGACTGGATAGACTCGGCTTGTACACACTGGAATTTAGAAGATTGAGGGTGGATCTTATAGAAACTTACAAAATTCTTAAGGGGTTGGACAGGCTAGATGCAGGAAGATTGTTCCCGATGTTGGGGAAGTCCAGAACTAGGGGTCACAGTTTAAGGATAAGAGGGAAGTCTTTTGGGGCCAAGATGAGAAAATCATTTTTTACACAGAGAGTGGTGAATCTCTGGAACTCTCTGCCACAGAAGGTAGTTGAGGCCAGTTCATTGGCTATATATAAGAGGGAGTTAGATATGGCCCTTGTGGCTAAAGGGATCAGGGGGTATGGAGAGAAGGCAGGGATGGGTTACTGAGTTGGATGATCAGCCATGATCATATTGAATGGCGGTGCAGGTTCGAAGGGCCGAATGGCCTATTCCTGCACCTATTGTCTATGTTTCTATGAGAGGTGATGAGAACGCAACTGCTTTTAGCACGACACTCAAAGACAAAATGTTCCTGAAGGTTACAATTACAGAATAATACACTAGATTCAGCAAGGGAATGATTTCTTGTTGGAAATATTGTAGACTGGTTGTGGTTTTGTTACCCAGCTCCAGGCAGTACTGGCCGAGGGCTGTGATTCCAAATTGTAAAAGCCTGACATTAATTCCAGGCTGCCTTGAATGTATCAGTACTATGTCACTCAGACCAAAGAGGGAGCTTCTGTGCCAAGGGATGAGGCAAGTTCTGAAAGCTGTTCCCCAGGGTGGGCTGAAGATATCCTCGTGATTAACTAAGAACAGCTGTATATCACAATAATCCAGTGTGGCACGGTGGCGCAGCGGTAGAGACCCGGGTTCCATCTTGGCTACGGGCGCTGCCTGTACGGGATTTGTACGTTCTCCCTGTGACAGCGTGGGTTTTCTCCGGGTGCTTGAGTTTCCTTCCAGACTCCAAAGACGTGCAGGTTTGTAGGTTAATTGGCTTCGGAGAAAATTGTAAATTGCCCCCAGTGTGTAGGATAGTGCTAGTGCAGGGGGGTTACTGGTCAGTGTGGGCTCAGTGGGCTGAAGGGCCTCTTTCCACACTGGTATTATGCTTCTTATATTTTTGTAAGGCTTAATTGTATTCATGTATAATATAATCTGATTTAATTGAATAACATGCAAACAAAATCAAATCACTATATCCCAGTGCATGAAAGTAATAAGCATGGAAAAGTATGATATAGGTGCAGGAGTAGGCCATTCGGCCCATCAAGCCAGCACCGCCATTCAATATGATCATGGCTGGCCATCCACAATCAGTACCCCGTTCCTGCTTTATCCCTTGATTCCTTTAGCCCTAAGAGTTAAATCTAACTCTCTTGAAAACATCCAGTGAATTGGCCTCCACTGCCTTCTGTGGCAGAGAATTCCACAGATTCACAACTCGCTGGGTGAAAAATGTTTTTCTCATCTCGGTCCTAAAAGATTTCCCCCTTATCCTTAAACTGTGACCCCTTGTTCTGGACTTCCCCAACATCGGGAACAATCTTCCTGCATCTAGCCTGTCCAACCGCTTAAGAATTTGGTAAGTTTCTATAAGATCCCCCCTCAATCTTCTAAATTCTAGCGAGTACAAGCCGAGTCTATCCAGTCTTTCTTCATATGAAAGTCCTGCCATCCCAGGAATCAGTCTGGTGAACCTTCTCTGTACTCCCTCTATGGCAAGAATGTCTTTCCTCAGATTAGGAGACCAAAACTGTACGCAATACTCCAGGTATGGTCTCACCAAGACCCTGTACAACTGCAGTAGAACCGGAAACATTTAACCTGCTTCTAACCTGCCCAATCCTTTGAGAATTATATATGTTACAATCCAAATACCAATACCAATTTTCTCTCTACAAATGCTGCCTGGCTCGCTGAGTTCCTCCAGCACTTTGTTTTTTGCTCAATATCTCGGTGTCCTCAGCATCTTGGCAAGGGTCTATCGAGGTTCTGCCCAGAAGATGGAAGATGTCCTTCTGGACAGATGTTTTCCATTCCCAGAAAAATATTGCTCATCATTTAAGGAACTGTAGACGCACCCAGACGTTTCCACATGCTGGGTCATGGACTCTTTTTACATGATCTTAAGCTGCTGCCCCACTGACCCAGAGACCCCTGGTTCGATCCTGACTACGGGTGCTGTCCGTACGGGGTTTGTACGTCCCCCCACCCTGGTGACCAAGTGGGTTTTCTCCGGGTATTCCGGTTTCCTCCTACACTCCAAAGGCGTGCAGTTTGTAGGTGAATTGGCTCCTGTAAACTGATAGGTTGGCTCCAATAGAAACATAGAAACATAGAAATTAGGTGCAGGAGTAGAGGCCATTCGGCCCTTCGAGCCTGCACCGCCATTCAATATGATCATGGCTGATCATCCAACTCAGTATCCCGTACCTGCCTTCTCTCCATACCCCCTGATCCCCTTAGCCACAAGGGCCACATCTAACTCCCTCTTAAATATAGCCAATGAACTGTGTGGCCTCAACTACCCTCTGTGGCAGAGAGTTCACCATTCTGTGTGTGAAAAAAAGTTCTTCTCATCTCGGTTTTAAAGGATTTCCCCCTTATCCTTAAGCTGTGACCCCTTGTCCTGGACTTCCCCAACATCGGGAACAATCTTCCTGCATCTAGCCTGTCCAACCCCTTTAAGAATTTTGTAAGTTTCTATAAGATCCCCTCTCAATCTCCTAAATTCTAGAGAGTATAAACCAAGTCTATCCAGTCTTTCTTCATAAGACAGTCCTGACATCCCAGGAATCAGTCTGCTGAACCTTCTCTGCACTCCCTCTATGGAAATAATGTCCTTCCTCAGATTTGGAGACCAAAACTGTACGCAATACTGCACCTGCATGCCTACCTTCACTGACTGGTGTACCATGACACCCAGGTCTCGCTGCATCTCCTCCTTTCCCAATCGGCCACCATTTAGATAATAGTCTGCTAATGTGTAAGATAGTGCTAGTGTGTGGGGTGATTGCTGGTTGGCAGGGACTAGGTGGGCCGAAGGGCCTGTTTCCAGGCTCAAGACTTGAAAAATAGGTGTGTAAGTAAGGTTAACACTCCTGATGACGATATGAAACTCTCTCGCCCGATGCCTGTAGGTCCCAAGGATATCTTTAGGCTGGCTTTATTCCATCTTGCAGAATGGTGATTCTGGTCTTCTTCACTGAGAATCAGGGAGAGTTATAAAAATGTCTGTCTCTCCTGAGCAATTATCCCTCATCACCAACGATATCTCTAATTCCCCTTTCCCCTGACTCTCAGTCTGAAGTCCAGTCTTAAGTCCAGTCCAGTCACAATTTAAGGATAAGAGGGAAGTCTTTTAGGACCGAGATGAGAAAATCATTTTTCACACACAGAGAGTGGTGAATCTGTGGAACTCTCTGCCACAGAAGGTAGTTGAGGCCACAGTTCATTGGCTATATTTAATAAGGAGTTAGATGTGGCCCTTGTGGCTAAAGGGATCAGGGGGTATGGAGAGAAGGCAGGTACGGGATACTGAGTTGAATGATCAGCCATGATCGTATTGAATGGTGGTGCAGGCTCGAAGGGCCGAATGGCCTACTCCTGCACCTATTTTCTATGTTTCTATGTTTCTATGAAGGGTCTTGACCCGAGACATCAGCTATTCCTTTTTCTCCAGAGATGCTGCCTGACCCGCTGGGTTACTCCAGCTTTTTGCGCCTTAAATGCACATCTGCGGTTCCATCCTGCATTTCAGTAAGGATGCTTCAGGTAAGTCTTGCTAAATATCGAAAATAGTAGCAGGCCAGATGTTGACTTCCACCTTTGAAATGCAGCTGCATTGAAAGCTCACTCCGACCTCCCTGTCATAGCACATAGAATACAGAACAGCACAAGAACAGGCCCTTTGGCCCACAATGTCCGTGCTGAACATGAAGACAGGTTAAACTACTCTCAATTGCTTGCACCTGATCCATAGCAGCCAGGATCATCTCTCTCTCTCCTCCCTTTCTCAAACAAATGGACAAGTCTGTGGAATTCTCTGCCTCAGAGGGCGGTGGAGGCAGATTCTCTGGATGCTTTCAAGAAGATTCACCAAACTGATTCCTGGGATGCAGTATAATGTGGATCAATGTGAGGTTATCCATTTTGGTGGCAAAAACGGGAAAAGCAGACTATTATCTAAATGGTGGCCGATTGGGAAAGGGGGAGATGCAGCGAGACCTGGGTGTCATGGTACACCAGTCATTGAAAGTAGGCATGCAGGTGCAGCAGGCAGTAAAGAAAGCGAATGGTATGTTAGCTTTCATCGCAAAAGGATTTGAGTATAGGAGCAGGGAGGTCTACTGCAGTTGTACAGGGTCTTGGTGAGACCACACCTGGAGTATTGCGTACAGTTTTGGTCTCCAAATCTGAGGAAGGACATTGTTGCCATAGAGGGAGTGCAGAGACGGTTCACCAGACTGATTCCTGGGATGTCAGGACTGTCTTATGAAGAAAGACTGGATAGACTTGGTTTGTACTCTCTGGAATTTAGGAGATTGAGAGGGGATCTTATAGAATCTTACAAAATTCTTAAGGGGTTGGACAGGCTAGATGCAGGAAGATTGTTCCCCAAGGGGTCACAGCTTAAGGATAAGGGGGAAATCCTTTAAAACCGAGATGAGAAGAACGTTTTTCACACAGAGAGTGGTGAATCTCTGGAACTCTCTGCCACAGAGGGTAGTCGAGGCCACAGTTCATTGGCTATATTTAAGAGGGAGTTAGATGTGGCCCTTGTGACTAAGGGGATCAGAGGGTATGGAGAGAAGGCAGGTACGGGATACTGAGTTGGATGATCAGCCATGATCATATTGAATGGCGGTGCAGGCTCGAAGGGCCGAATGGCCTACTCCTGCACCTAATTTCTATGTTTCTATGTTTTCTAAGAGAGAGCTAGATAGGGCTCTTAAAAATAGCAGAGTCAGGGGATATGGGGAGAAGGCAGGAACGGGGTACTGATTGGGGATGATCAGCCATGATCACGTTGAATGGCGGTGCTGGCTCGAAGGGCCGAATGGCCTCCTCCTGCACCTATTGTCTATTGTCTAACATTAACTCCCATTCACACAAGAGACTCCTGACGCTGGAATCTGGGGACAAAACTGAAGCTGTTGGAGCAACTTAGTGGGTCAGGCAGCGTCTGAGTTTAGTTAAGTTGAGTTATTTGTCACGAGTACCGAGGTACAGTGGAGAGCCTTTGTTGCGTGCTAACTAGTCAGCAGAAAGACGATACAAGATTATAATGGAGCCATCCACAGTGTACAGTTACTTGACGTGGATAGAGTGGCTGCGGTGGGAGAGTCTAGGACTAGAGGACAAAGCCTCAGAATTAAAGGACATTCGTATAGGAAGGAGACGAGGAGGAATTTTGTCAGTCAGTGGGTGGTGAATCTGTGGAATTCTTTGTCACAGAAGGCAGTGGAGGCCAAGTCAGTAGATATTTTTTTTAAGGCAGATTCTAGATTAGTACGTGTGTCAGAGGTTACGGGGAGATGGCTGGAGAATGGGGTTCGCAGGGAGAGACCGATTAGCCATGATTGAATGGCGGAGTAGACTTGATGGGCCAAATGGCCTGATACTGCTCCTATCACTGATGACCCTATGAATGCTGTTTTTTTTGCTCAAGATTCCAGCACCTGCAGTTCCTTCACAACCCCGGTGAGGTCTCATTTGGAGTTTTGTGTTCAGTTTTGTTCATTGGAAATAGAAAATAGAAAATAGGTGCAGGAGTAGGCCATTCGGCCCTTCGAACCTGCTGCAGGAAGGATGACTCTAAGCTGGAACAAGTGAAGAGAAGAGTTTACAAGTATTTTGCCAGGATCTGAGGGCCTGAGCTATAAGGACAGGTTGAGCAGACTAAGACTTTATCCCTTGAAGGGCAAGGGGATGAGGACTAATCTCATAGAGGTGTATAAATTCATGAGGGAGATGGGGTGAATGCACAGAATCTGTAAAAACCCGAGTCGGGGAACAAGAGCCACGGGGCATAAGTTTAAGGTGAGAGGGTAGAGACTTAAACCCCTGTCCCCACGGTATGAGTTCATTCCAAGAGTTCTCCCTGAGTTTGCCCTGATTTGAACTCGGAGATTTACGATAATGGCCACTCGTCGGTACTCGGGGCTCTCGTGGATGTTTTTTTCAACGTGTTGTCTTCATCAGTGTTCGAGTACCTGAAAAAGACGTCTTCACCAGCTACGTTCATTCTCCGTGCTTACCACGAGTTTGATTTTTTTTAAACTCGGGAGAGCTCTTGGAATGAACTCGCACCGTGGGGCAGGGCTTCCCGAGTAACTGCCAACCTTTCACTCAGTGGTAGGTAACATAGAAACATAGAAAGGTGCAGGAGTCCCGGCCTTCGAGCCTGCACCGCCATCAATACGTACCCGCCCGTACGTTCATACCCCCTCCATGCTTACCACCAGTTTAGTTTTTTTTTCCAGAATTCACCACTCTCTGGTGAGAGAGCTCTTCTCAATTTTAAAGGATTGCACTGTGGGACAGGGTCCTGGATTAATAGGAACAATCTTGAAGGGCAACCAACCCCATAAGAATTTTGTAGTGGTGGGTACAGGGAAAACCAAGTCTATCCAGTCGCTAAGCCCTGAGAGGAGGTCTGGTTGAAGTCAGGTCCCTCTATGACAGGAACATTGCAAAGGTCATTGACATTTGGACAAGGAAATCAAAAGACATTTGGACAAAATACATGGGTTGGAGATATTTTGAGGGATATGGGCCATAGGCAGGCAGATTGGACTAGTGTAGATCGAGGGGTTTCATTGTCGGAGTGGGCAGGTTTTTAGTTTGGTTTAGAGATACAGCTCAGAAACAGGCCCTTCGGCCCACCGGGTCCGTGCCGACCAGCGATCCCCGTACATCAACACTATCCTACACCCTCTAGGGACAATTTTTACATTTACCAAGCCAGTTAACCTACAAACCTGCACGTCTTTGGAATGTGGGAGGAAACCGAAGATCTTGGAGAAAACCCACGCAGGTCACAGGGAGAACGTGCAAACTCCACACAGACAGCACCCGCGGTCGGGATCGAAGCCGGGTCTCCAGTGCCGTGTTCGCTGTAAGGCAGCAACTCTACCGCTGCGCCACCGTGACGGGCCAAAGGGCCCTGTCTGCCTCTGTAACCATGGGTTCACTCACCAGAAGCTTGTGATTCCACTTGGTCGATCATGAAGGCATCAGACAGTCCCACTTTGACTGGGTGTTGTTCAGAATTTATCTGAGTCACAGTTATCGGGACCTAGAGATCAGAGCAAAAAGCATTGTTAACCTTCAAACACTGACACCAGCTGAAGATAGACACAAAACGCTGGAGTAACTCAGCGGGACAGGCAGCATCTCTGGAGAGCAGGAATGGGTAACGTTTCGGGTCAAGATCCTTCCGCAGTCTGAGTTACTCCAGCAATTCTGTGTCTATCTTTGATTTAAACCAGCATCTGCAATTCTTTCCTGCACAATGCCACCAAACATGCAGGTGGACAGTAAGCCATTTAGAACAGAGATGAGGAAACACTTTTTCTCACAGAGAGTGGTGAGTCTGTGGAATTCTCTGCCACAGAGGGCGGTGGAGGCAGGTTCTCTGGATGCTTTCAAGAGAGAGCTAGATAGGGCTCTTAAAAATAGCGGAGTCAGGGGATATGGGGAGAAGGCAGGAACGGGGTACTGATTGGGGATGATCAACCATGATCACATTGAATGGCGGTGCTGGCTCGAAGGGCCAAATGGCCTACTCCTGCACCTATTGTCTATTGACAGGGAAACACCTATTCAGCCCAGATAAGAACCAAAACGACTATAGCAAAAGGATTTGAGTATAGGAGCAGGGAGGTTCTACTGCAGTTGTACAGGGTCTTGGTGAGACCATACCGTGCCGCCCATGCGGGATGAAGTCATTCTGGGGTCACTGTGCGGTTTTAAACAAAACAACAGAAATAAGCTCAGCGACGGTAGGCTAAAGAGGGGAGGATTTACAGCAAAAGCAAAGACAATGGTTTAGACGAGGCTTGGTCAATGAACTAGAATTTAGAAGATTGAGGGGGGTACAGAGAAACTTACCAGACTGATTCCTGGGATTGTCAGGACTTTCATATGAAGGAAGATTGTTCTGATGTTGGTTCCAGGAGAAGGGGCTAGAAGTTTAGAAGATTGAGGGGGGATCTTATAGGACCGAGATCAGGAAAATTTTTAAGGGTAGGGAATCTGTGGACAGGCTCTGCACAGAAGATAGTTCCCGAGTTGGGGAACAGTTCAGGGGGCTACAGTTTAAGGAGGGGGACCGAGATGAGGAGAACTTTTTTCCCACATGGCTAAACCTGCAGGGGGTATGGAGAGATACCTTTAGCCACAAGGGCACATCTAACTCCCTCTTAAATATAGCCAATGAACTGTGGCCTCAATTACCCTCTGTGGCAGAGAATTCCAGAGATTCACCACTCTCTGTGTGAAAAATGTTTTCCAAATCTCGGTCCTAAAAGATTTCCCCCTTATCCTTAAACTGTGACCCCTTGTTCTGGACTTCTCCAACATCGGGAACAATCTTCCTGCATCTAGCCTGTCCAACCCCTTAAGAATTTTGTAAGTTTCTATAAGATCCCCCCTCAATCTTCTAAATTCTATCGAGTTCTCACCTTAAACCTATGTCCTCAGGTTCTTGATTCCCCTACTCTGGGCAAGAGGTTTTGCGTTTACCTGATCTATTTTTCTCACGTAAAATTCTGTAAGGACGAATTTCCATTTTCCCAAATGCATGTTAGGAGTCAACTCTCCGAATTAAAGTTCGACGTTTTGGAATAAAAATTGTCAGTCAACAAGAGAAAGGTCCCACTATTTGTCTTCTGCCATTCAACCAATCTTCCATCCATGCTAGTATCTTCCCCTGAATACCATGGGCTGTCATCTTATTTAGCAGCCTCACATGCGGCACTTTTCAAAGAACCTTCTGCAAATTCAAGTAAACAACATCCACTGACTCTCCCTTGTCTGTCCCTGCTGGTTTAGTGTTTGCCGACTGGTTTACATGTGACAATAAACTAAAGTAAACTAAATCTATAAGGTAGACGAAAATGCTGGAGAAACTCAGCGGGTGAGGCAGCATCTATGGAGCGAAAGAAATAGGCAACGTTTGGGGTCAAAGTCAAACTATAGGTCATGATGCAGCTTGGTATGGCCACATTTGCGTGCAGTTCTTCTGTAGGTCTTTGGAGTGTGGGCGCAAAACCGAAGATCTCGGAGAAAACCCCGCGCGGTCACGGGGAGAACGTGCAAACTCCGTACAGGCAGCAACAGTAGCTGGGATCGAACCCGGTGTCTCTGGCGCTGTAAGGCAGCAACTCTACCGCTGCGCCACCGTGCCGGCCCCTTGATGTTCCCCGTCCGCGCGTCACGCTCTACACTCACGTCCTTGTAGCTGAAGACGATTCTCCCCTCGTGACACAACATGGCCTGGAAGGTGAAACTTCCAATGTCCTCTCGGTCCGGCAGGTACACTTTGTCCCATTGTACGACAAATGCAGTCCCTGAAAAGTACAGACAGGACCAGTGAGACGTGATACAGAGGCACGTGGGCAGCTGCTTACACCTTACTACAGCGACTTTCATATAGAAACATAGAAATTAGAAATTAGGTGCAGGAGTAGGCCATTCGGCCCTTCGAGCCTGCACCGCCATTCAATATGATCATGGCTGATCATCCAATGAAGAAAGACTGGATAGACTCGGCTTGTACTCGCTGGAATTTAGGAGATTGAGGGGGGATCTTATAGAAACTTACAATATTCTTAAGCGGTTGGACAGGCTAGATGCAGGAAGATTATTCCCGATGTTGGGGAAGTCCAGAACAAGGGGTCACAGTTTAAGGATAAGAGGGAAGTCTTTTAGAACCGAGATGAGAAAATCATTTTTCACACAGAGAGTGGTGAATCTGTGGAATTCTCTGCCACAGAAGGTAGTTGAGGCCACAGTTCATTGGCTGGATTTAAAAGGGAGCTAGATGTGGCACTTGTGGCTAAAGGGATCAGGGGGTATGGAGAGAAGGTTATTGATTTGGATGATCATCCATGATCATATTGAATGGTGGTGCAGGCTCGAAGGGCCGAATGGCCTACTCCTGCACATATTTTCTATGTTTCTATGTTTCTATGTTTCTATGTTTCTATGTTTCTATGACTCCAAATTGGTTGACATGAGCTGTCAGTAATGAATGAAAAGTTTAAGGCCACTTGTTTTTTTGTTAATACTTTTGAGATACTGCATGGAAACGAGCCCTTTGTCCCACTTGAGCCCACGTTAAGCGCGGCACGGCGGCGCAGCGGTAGAGTTGCTGCCTTACAGCGCCAGGGAGCCAGTTTCGATCTTGACTATGGGTGCGGTCTGTACCGAGTTTGCACGTTCTCCCCGTGACCTGCGTGGGTTTTCTCCAGGATCTCCGGTTTCCTCCCACACTCCAAAGACGTACAGGTGTGTAGGTTATTTGGCTTGGTATAATTGTAAATTGTCCCTAGTGTGTGTAGGATAGTATTAATGTGCGGGGATCGCTGGTTGGCGTGGACTCGGTGGGCCAATTGGCCTGTTTCCTCGTTGAATCTCTAAACTGAACCAAACTAAACTATACCTGTGCAAGGTGCTGGTGCGGCCTTGGGTCTGGTGCACAGTTCTGGACTTCTTATTTCAGGACAGACATTCTTGAATTGGGCACCATGCCGAGAGAATTGACTAAATTGATTCCTGAGGTGAGGGGGTTTTCCATGAGGAGATTGAGGAAAATTGGGCAATAGTCACTGACGTTTAGGTGAACTGATTGAGATGTAGAGGATTCCAAGGAGGTTGGCCAACTAGCTGCAGAAGGTTGGGCAGCTTATAGCCCTGTGGTATGAATATTAACCATATAATAACCATATAACAATTTACAGCACGGAAACAGGCCATCTCGACCCTTCTAGTCCGTGCCGAACACGTATTCTCCCCTAGTCCCATATACCTGCGCTCAGACCATAACCCTCCATACCTTTCCCGTCCATATAACTATCCAATTTATTTTTAAATGATAAAAACGAACCTGCCTCCACCACCTTCACTGGAAGCTCATTCCACACAGCCACCACACTCTGAGTAAAGAAGTTCCCCCTCATGTTACCCCTAAACTTCTGTCCCTTAATTCTCAAGTCATGTCCCCTTGTTTGAATCTTCCCTACTCTCAGTGGGAAAAGCTTATCCACGTCAACTCTGTCTATCCCTCTCATCATTTTAAAGACCTCTATCAAGTCCCCCCTTAACCTTCTGCGCTCCAAAGAATAAAGCCCTAACTTGTTCAACCTTTCTCTGTAACTTAGTTGCTAAAACCCAGGCAACATTCTAGTAAATCTCCTCTGTACTCTCTCTATTTTGTTGACATCCTTCCTATAACTAGGCGACCAAAATTGTACACCATACTCCAGAATTGGCCTCACCAATGCCTTGTACAATTTTAACATTACATCCCAACATATTGATTTATCTAACATCAAGTAACCCTTGCATCCCCTCTCTCTCCATCCCTCCCCCCGCCCAGGTTGTTGTACGAGCTTCAAAGTCATCCTGTTGAGTCTCATTGTCTGTAACTAGTTTTCACCTAGCGCACAGCTAACAATGGCCTGTTTCCTTTATCATTGTTACATTTTTGCATTTCTCTCGTTCATTTTTTCCACATCACCATCTATATCTGTTGTTTCCCATTCCCCTGACTCTCAGTCTGAAGAAGGGTCTCAACCTGAAACATCATCTATTCCTGTTTTCCATAGTTGCTGCCTGTCCTACCGAGGTACTCCAGCTTTTTGTGACTATAGAGCTATAGAGAGAATCTTGGTGAGCAAAGGCTTAGCTTTAAGAATTGACTATGTGATTGAGATGAGGGAGGAAATCTTTGATGGATGTGAATACTTGGAATCTATGATAAGTTTAGTGTGGTTTATTGTCACGTGTACCAAGGCACAGTAAAAAGCTTTCGTTTTTGAAAATTTAATTTAGACATATAGCACGGAAACAGGCCCTTCGGCCCACCGAGTCTGCACCGACCAGATATCCCCGTACATTAACACTATCCTACACACACTGGGGACTAGTTTACATTTATACATTGATACCAAGCCAATTAACCTACGAACCTGTACGTCTTTGGAGTGTGGGAGGAAACCGAAGATCTTGGAGAAAACCCACGCAGGTCACGGGGAGAACGTACAAACTCCGTGCAAACAAGCACCCGCGGTCAGGATCGTGCTAGGGTCTCTGGCACTGTAAAGGCAGTAGCTCTACTGCTAAGCCACCAACACACAAAAAGTACACTTTAAGCTGGGCTAAGCACATTTTAAGACGACAGGGGATTCAATGTTTAGGGGAAACCAGGGGGAGGATAGAACTGTGGGAAAGATAGGATCAGCCATGAACATTGACTGCTGCAACAGGCTTGAGGGACCTATTTCAAAAGTCAAGTGTGTTTTATTCTCACGTGTCCAGAAATGGAACGATGCAATTCTCTGCATTCTACAAACGGAGAAGTCATTAAAATGCCAATTAAGCAAATCCATTTTTTGGGTTGGATTTTTATGAAGAGCAAGAACTAAGAAAACCAGGGTGATTTCAAGTCGTCAAGTCAAGTCAAGTCAAGTTTATTTGTCACATACACATACGAGATGTGCAGTGAAATGAAAGTGGCAATGCTCGCGGACTTTTGTGCAAAAGAAAAACAACAAAACAACCAAACAAATTATAAACACAATCATAACACACATATTCTTTTACATAATAAATAATAGAAGGACAAACGTTCTGTAGAGTTAGTCCCTGGTGAGATAGGCGTTTACAGTCCGATTTACGGAGAAGATTCCATGGAAAGGCACAGGAGACGTAAATGCAGGACAGCGGAGAAGATAAAAGGAATTCTGATTTGGATAAGAAAAGAAATCGGCAACGAAGGCTGGAAACTAATTAATTTATTTCAGTGGGATGAATGGGGTTCTCAACCAAAGAAAATCATAAGATCAAAAGAAGGACTTTTATTAAATTCCTCATAGTTTCAACTTCTTTGCAACACTGATGATTTGAATCTACACTTGTACTTATCTTAATGTTCAGCACTTCGGTCCCTCTCTTGCCTGTGGATATGGAGATGTTGCCATTCTTTCATTATACAATGAGACTATTGACGTGTAGGAAAGGACTGCAGATGCTGGTTTAAATCGAAGGTAGACACAAAATGCTGGGGTAACTCAGCGGGTGAGGCAGCATCTCTGGAAAGAAGGAATGGGCGACGTTTCGGGTCGAGACCCCTCTTCAGACTGATGTCAGGGGAGTGGACAAAGGTAGAATGTAGTCGGAGGCAGTAAGACCAGTGGGAGGACTGGGAAGGGGAAGGGGATGGAGAGAGAGAGAAAGCAAGGGCTATCTGAAGTTAGAGAAGTCAATGTTCATATCGCTGGAGTGTAAACCACCCAAGCAAAATATGAGGTGCTGTTCCTCCAATTTCATACATCACACCTGATATTTCGCTTGGGTAGTTTACACCATAGTTGTATGAACATTGACTTCTCTAACTTCAGATAGCCCTTGCTTTCTCTCTCCATCCCCCTTCCCAGTTCTCCCACTAGTCATAGAAACATAGAAACATAGAAATTAGGTGCAGGAGTAGGCCATTCGGCCCTTCGAGCCTGCACCGCCATTCAATATGATCATGGCTGATCATCCAACTCAGTATCCCGTACTTGCCTTCTCTCCATACCCTCTGATCCCCTTAGCCACAAGGGCCACATCTAACTCCCTCTTAAATATAGCCAATGAACTGTGGCCTCGACTACCTTCTGCGGCAGAGAGTTCCAGAGATTCACCACTCTCTGTGTGTAAAAAGTTCTTCTCATCTCGGTTTTAAAGGATTTCCCCCTTATCCTTAAGCTGTGACCCCTTGTCCTGGACTTCCCCAATAGTCTTACCGTCTCCGCCCACAAGGCTATTGACGTTGTCTCTTTGTAACTCTGAAGGGTCCCCACCAGAACCAGCAATAAATTAAAATTCATGTGAATCTTAATATTTTAGTATTAATCCATCAGGTGGTCAGTCCAACCTGCCTTCCATTGACTCCATCTACACCTCACCAAGGCCAGCAACATAGTCAAGGACCCGTCGCAACCTGGCCACCTCCCTCTTCTCCCCTCTCCCATCAGACAAAAGGCACAGAAGTATGAAAATGCACGACGACCTGAATTTGGGGCTCGGAAGTGGGGCCCAGTGGACGACATCGTCGGGAGCTCGCGGGTCATGGGTTGGTGACCTGTTTTTTCCGGAGCTCCCGCGGCAACAGCTGCGTCCGCTGGACAACTGGAGAAAACGGCAGATCTGACCACCCCGGGGCCAAAAGAGCTTGAAACATCATCCATTACAGCTCTTAGCCAGAGATCAACGCGAGGTCCCGAGAGAGTTAACACCTTCCCTCGGTGTCCATATCGCTGCGTTTTCCTGGACGGACAACACGACAGCGGTCCATCTCAGCAGCGGCTGCACGTCCTGAGGGTCCTCAGGAAGCACAACCTGGACTCTAACCTGCTGCTGACTTCTAACCGCTCGTCCATCGAGAGCCTGCTGACATACTGCATTACAGCATGGTATGGCAGCTGCACCATGGCAGACAGGGAGAGGCTTCAGAGGGTAACCAGGACAGCGCAGAAGATCATTGGTTGCCCTCTCCCCTCCCTGATGGATATTTACAGCTTCCGCTGCCTTAGCAGGGCAAAGAAGATCATCAAAGACAGCTCCCATCCTGCGTTTGGACTGTTCGACCTGCTGCCCTCTGGAAGGCGCTATAGGTGCATCAAATCCAGGACAAACAGACTCAGGAATGGTTCCTTTCCGAGAATTATACTTACCTTAAATTCAAATTCAAACATGCCCGGACTACCCCGCCCAACACGGACTTCCATCTGTATATATGTATATATGTATGTAGCGCCGTAGAATTTGTGCATCTATTCCCCCCCCCCCCCCCTTCTCCCTTCTGTTTTTGTTTTATTTTGTGCTAAATTGTATGAGTACGAGCAGCTTTCAGTTTCACTGTACATGTATAGTGACAATAAATGGCATATCTATATCAACATTCACGAACTCCACGGCTGATGAACGACTCTTTGCGCGTCAACTACCGTGAGTTGGGACCCCTTAGTCTGTCTGTTTTGGGAGAAAGTATCAGTAACGTAATTATATCTTCATGGTGGGTTCATTGGCACAGAAATAAAGAATATTGCTTAATCTAAAAGATCATATGATAAGTAAAGGTTTGGAAGGGCTTCAATTCAATTTAACCACATGATTATTTATCAGTACATCCAGCTGTGTCTTGGATCGGGGGTTGGTGTGAGCAGACTTGACTGAATAAATCAATAGTCAAAGTCTGGCCTAAAGTTCAAATGCAATTGGATACCTTCCTTGTTACCATACTGATCTCATCAAATATCATATATAATATGGGCCTGGTCTCCTGCTCCAACGATCAGAGTTATGGAATAATCTGGCCATCCCAGCTTTGAATCCATACTGTGGAGGCCTTCTCCGAATGCTGTTTGCCGCTGGAGGTCGAACGTATTGTTGGTAAAATTGTTAATATTTTAATTTGATAACTTTGTTTGTAAACTGCCAATATAGGCATTTTTTTGATCGTGATACAACTCTGTATTTTGGTTTGTTCTGGATAAAGACATTTTGTATTAAAGAAAAAAGCTTGGAATCAGTTTAGGAAATTCTGGGTAACTGATCCCTGATGTATTAACCTTTCATGTGTGGTTTGACAGCATGTGTGTGTGGGCTCGTTAGAGAGGCCAACTTTGCTAGGCAGTCAATAGGTTTAACAATGGTGATGGCATCAAGAGTGGCCAGGCTGTAGAGTTGGTGCCTGATAGCGCCAGGAACCTGGGTCCGATTCTGACCATGGGCGCTGTCTGTACCAAGTTTATACGTTCTCCCTATGACCCACAAGAGTTCTCTCCAGTATCTCTGGTTTTCTCCCACACTCTAAAGACGGCTGGGTATAAATGTAACCTATCCCTAGTGTGTGTAGGATAGTGGGGTTTTTTTGTATCAAAAATATTTAATTTCAACATGAAACAACATCCCTACAAAATCCAATACCGTGGTGACCCCAACCCACCGCCATCTTGCAAAATCATCAAACAACTGTTTTACAAATATTCTAATAATTACTGTACAACCCCGGTTTCTTGATTTCTTGGTCCTCCAAAATATTCCAACTGGAATTTAAACTATGGAGGTGGTGAAGGGAGGACTTAAGCCAGAAAGGGTTTATTGGGAAGAAAGAGCTACTTTAAATGTAGTTGCGTCTGGTTGGGTAACTATAGTAGGGTGGAGATTATTCCGTGCTTTAATTGTGTGTGCGGGGGATGAACGAATTGCTGTACACATCTGTCTTTGTAGCTGGGATCACAAATTGGATCGAATGCCCTTGTCTGCTCCTAATTGGTTTGGGTTTGGTGTAGGTCTTGTAGTCTATGTCGAGCCGACCATTTAACATTTTTGTAAAAACAGGTCAAACGGTGAGCTTCACGTCTGTCTGTCTTGGAGAGGGTTCCACCCCGACCAGAGAATTCAGAAGTTTGGTGACACTGGCTCGGGCAAAGCCCTCTTCCGCCTGGCGCCGTGACTCGCCGATGGCCAGCTTGAGCAACGCAGCCAGGACATCTTCAGCCCGGCCTCCTCCTCCCTAGATCCCCTCATGTAGGTTAGTGTTAGCGTGCGGGGATCGCTGGTCGGTGCAGGCTCTGTGGGCCGAAGGGACTGTTTCCGCGCTGTATCTCGAAACTAAACTGAACTCAACTAAGCAAAACTAAACTCAGATACTTACAACGGGGCAATGTCATGTCTCCATCCAGAGGTCCTAAAGTCACCCAGTGGATCGGTTGAGGGAACCCCTTTAGTTTAGTTTAATATTGTCACGTGTATCGAGGTGCACTGAAAAACCTTTTTGATGCGTGCTATCCAGTTAGAGAAAAGACTAGAGATAGAGGTTGAGTATAGAAGTTGGGATGTAATGTTAAAATTGTATAAGGCATTGGTGAGGCCAATTCTGGAGTATGGTGTACAATTTTGGTCGCCCAATTATAGGAAGGATGTCAACAAAATAGAGAGAGTACAGAGGAGATATACTAGAATGTTGCCTGGGTTTCAGCAACTAAGTTACAGAGAAAGGTTGAACAAGTTAGGGCTTTATTCTTTGGAGCGCAGAGGGTTAAGGGGGGACTTGATATAGGTTTTTAAAATGATGAGAGGGATAGACAGAGTTGACGTGGAAAAGCTTTTCCCACTGAGAGTAGGGAAGATTCAAACAAGGGGACATGACATGAGAATTAAGGGACTGAAGTTTAGGGGTAACATGAGGGGGAATCTTCTTTACTCAGAGAGTGGTGGCTGTGTGGAATGAGCTTCCAGTGAAGGTGGTGGAGGCAGGTTCGTTTTTATCATTTAAAAATAAATTGGATAGTTATATGGATGGGAAGGGAATGGAGGGTTATGGTCTGAGCGCAGGTATATGGGACTAGGGGAGATTACGTGTTCGGCATGGACTAGAAGGGTCGAGATGACCTGTTTCCGTGCTGTAATTGTTATATATCTATTCTTCCTGCTCATAACAAAGTAACTACGTACAACTTCGCAAGCTGTGAACTAAGGTACTTCAACACCGATGAGGAGTTTATACATTTTCACACAGAGTTGGAAACGCTTTTTCACACACAGAGAGTGGCGAGTCTGTGGAATTCTCTGCCCCTGCGGGCGGTTCTCTGGATGCTTTCAAGAGAGAGCTAGATAGGGTTCTTAAAGATAGGGGATATGGGGAGAAGGCAGGAACGGGGTACTGATTGGGGATGATCAGCCATGATCACATTGAATGGCGGTGCTGGCTCGAAGGGCCAAATGGCCTACTCCTGCACCTATTGTCTATTGTCTATTGAGAGTCAATGGAACAGATTAAGGCCCAGTACCATTGATACTTTGCATCAGGGCTCTGTACCACTGACCAAGATCCAAACCATTGAGGAAGACTCCCTATCACTGGCCAAAGCCTTAAACCATTGACAATGACTTGAGACCTCCATGCACAGAGGTCATGGAGCACACTTTCCTTGCCACGACCAAGGCCCGGAGCCTAGTTACTAGCCTAGAACCCAAACCACTGTGTAATACTCTTTCCATCTGAACTTTCACCCTATGTCATGGAGTCTTATGCCCCTGTCCCACTTAGGAAACCTGAACGGAAACCTCTGGTGACTTTGCGCCCCACCCAAGGTTTCCGTGCGGTTCCCGGAGGTTTTTGTCAGTCTCCCAACCTGCTTCCACTACCTGCAACCTCCGGCAACCACCTGCAACCTCCGGGAACCGCACGGAAACCTTGGGTGGGGCGCAAAGTCTCCAGAGGTCTCCGTTCAGGTTTCCGAAGTGGGACAGGGGCATTAGTTTCATACAATGTGCAAACAGGCACTTTGGCCCAACTTGCCCAAACCGACCAACATGTCCCATCTGCACTATTGGCTTGCCTGCATTTGGCCCATATCCCTATAAACCTATTCTGTTCATGTACCTGTCTAAATGCTTCTTCAACGTTGCTATAGTCCCTGCCTCAACTCCCTCCACCGGCAGCTTGTTAGATACACACACCATCCTTTGCATATAAAAGTTACCCCTCAAATCCCCATAAAATCTTGCCCCTCCCCCCCAACAGAAACCTATTCTCCCTAATGTATGATGTCCAGAAACAAAAACTAGTTACTATTAACTTAAATCAACATCAAAGCTGAAACCAAATGTTGAAAGGGCACAAGTAAATATTTTTTGAAAGATCAAACTCGGAAACCGTAAATGTTTCTCCCCCTGCTGTGTGCTGTCGTAACAATTTGTTCCACCTGTGCGGAGTTTTGACAGGTTTCCGGGCCTGAGTCATTATTTTTATGCTTCGAAAGGAAAAATAGGGCCCCGTTCCCTGGCTCAAATCGCAGTGATATCATCGCGACTGAAGAGGTTGCATTGTGAGCGCAGTCTTAGCGGATTACACAAACCCTCTTCCATTGGATTGTACAAATCCTGCCCTCCCACAGGTCCAAGCCGCAAAGATTTTTGCTGTTCGTTCAAAATATTGTTCTCGTAGCACCAGAACGGTGATTTTTCTTCCAAATGCAATGATTTTCAGTTGAAATGATGACGCAGTTCGAAGATAGACACCATGGGACTAGTTAACTGGGAGATGGTAACGGCAAAACCATCAGAGATAAAATGTAAGGTACACAAAACCTTGGGTGGGGCACATCTGCAGTTCCTTCTTAAACAGAGATACAATGCAATCAGGAACCGTCAGACAGGTCGGAGAACTGGGAAGGGGGAGGGATGGAGAGAGAGGGAAAGCAAGGGTCGCTTGAAGTTGGAGAAGTCAATATTCATTACCTCTGGGGCGCAAGCTGCCCACGTTCCTCCAATTTGCGCTGGAATCTCCCTCTGACAATGGAGGAAGCCCAGGACAGGACGGTCAGTGTGGGAACGGGAGTGCGAGTGTTTAACAATCGTGTCCGACAAAGGAGGAGAACTTGGATGAGTCTGTGTACCACGTGTACATGGTGTGCGTGAGGCTGCAGCCACTGTTTGAATATCTAAAGGGGCTTCTCCTTGCATTCTGGCTGCATTTTCCACCCACCATCCTCATCTTTGGACACCCTGTGCGTAGGGGAGAGGGTAGGGCTGAAGATGTCCTGGTTGGGTTGCTCCTGGGCCTGGCCAAGCTGGCCATCCACGAGTCAAGGCGCCAAACGGTGGAGGGCTCTACCCGTGTCAGCTGCCTGCCCCTTTTCCGGGGTTACGTCCGTGCCCGGGTGGGATTAGAAAGGGAATACGCCCTGTCTACGGGCACCCTGGGGGAGTTCCGGGACCGCTGGGCTCCGCAGGGTGTTGAATGTATCCTCAATAAGGATTGTATCATAGTTGTATAGTGGTTTATTATGGATACATGTTTGTATTGTATTATGGCGGTGGGTTCTGGCTTGTTTTATTGTAGTGTAAATATTATTTTTAATAATTGAATAAATTTTGTTGTAATAAATTTAGAAAAATTTAAATTAAAAAAAAAATGAAAAAAAAAAGAACTTCTTCAAAATAGGCGTAGCTTGAGAAACGAGGTCGAACACGGGTCTCCGGAGCTGTCCCACTGTACGAGGTAATTCAAGAGTTCTCCCGAGTTCTCCCCTGATTCGAACTTGGAGAATTTCCGTAGGAGTTCGTGGATGTCCCGCAGCGGCTCGTACGAGTAAAAAGTAACCATTTTTTTCATCACGAGTATTCTTTTTCCTCGTGGACATTTTTCACAGTGTTGAAAAAACGTCACGAGTTTACCGGATTTCCCGGGCGCCTACCGTTAGCATTACGAGCCGCTACGGGACATCCACGAACTCCTACGGACCCGCTATGGGTCATTCTCCGAGTTCGAATCGGGGGAAAACTCTGGAGAGCTCTTGAATGACCTCGTACAGTGGGACAGGCCCTTAAGGCAGCAACTCTACTGCTGCGCCATCGTGCCGAACATCTTTGGTCTCCAAATCTGAGGAAGGACATTATTGCCATAGAGGGAGTGCAGAGACGGTTCACCAGACTGATTCCTGGGATGTCAGGACTTTCATATGAAGAAAGACTGGATAGACTTGGTTTATACTCTCTAGAATTTAGGAGATTGAGAGGGGATCTTATAGAAATTTACAAAATTCTTAAGGGGTTGGACAGGCTAGATGCAGGAAGATTGTTCCCGATGTTGGGGAAGTCCAGGACAAGGGGTCACAGCTTAAGGATAAGGGGGAAATCCTTTAAAACCGAGATGAGAAGAACTTTTTTCACACAGAGAGTGGTGAATCTCTGGAACTCTCTGCCACAGAGGGTAGTTGAGGCCAGTTCATTGGCTATATTTAAGAGGAAGTTAGATGTGGCCCTTGTGACTAAGGGAATCAGGGGGTATGGAGAGAAGGCAGGTATGGGATACTGAGTTGGATGATCAGCCATGATCATATTGAATGGCGGTGCAGGTTAGAAGGGCCGAATGGCCTCTACTCCTGCACCTATTTTCTATGTTTCTTTGTAGTTAATGGCAGATAAATGAAACGTAGCTATGCTGCACAGGGAACAGTAAATTAGACTGTAGGTAGTACACAAAGTTAACATGTAAAGTGTCGGTGGAACTATGATCTTTAAACCTCCTCTCTTGATAACATGTGTAGGAGGGAACTGCAGATGCTGGTTTACATCGAAGATGAACACAAAATGCTGGAGTAACTCAGTGGGTCAGGCAGCATCTCTGGAGAAAAGATCTTTAACCATATAACATATAACCATATAACAATTACAGCACGGAAACAGGCCATCTCGGCCCTACAAGTCCGTGCCGAACAAATTTTTTTTTTCCCCTTAGTCCCACATGCCTGCACTCATACCATAACCCTCCATTCCCTTCTCATCCATATGCCTATCCAATTTATTTTTAAATGATACCAACGAACCTGCCGACACCACTTCCACTGGAAGCTCATTCCACACCGCTACCACTCTCTGAGTAAAGAAGTTCCCCCTCATGTTACCCCTAAACTTCTGTCCCTTAATTCTGAAGTCATGTCCTCTTGTTTGAATCTTCCCTATTCTCAAAGGGAAAAGCTTGTCCACATCAACTCTATAACTTCAGACTAATATTCAGGGGAGTGGGACTTATGACCCAGCGGTATGAATTTCTCTAATTTCAAGTAACCCCTGTGTTCCCTCTCTCTCTCCACCCCCTCCCCCCCCCCCCACCCTAGTCGCCCTGCCAGTTCCACTGTCCGTATCCATATATCCCTTCATTGTCACTTCTTCCAGCACCATCAATAGACCATTGTGGGCTCCACCTTTCCATGGGCATCTGTGCTGGCTCTGATTTGTACTAAACCTTTTCACACCTCTCCCCCTAATAGCCCCTGTCCCACGGTACGAGTTCATTCAACAGCTTTCCCCAAGTTTTAAAAAAAATCAAACTCGTGGTAAGCACGGAGAATGAACGTAGCGGGTACGTCGGAGCTCGGGGACGTCTCTTAGCGCTAACGGCAGGTGCTCGGGAAGACTCGCTAACGGCAGGTAAGCACGGGAAAACTCGTGAAGATTTTTCAACATGTTGAAAAATGTCCACAAGAGCCCCGAGTACCGACGAGTGGCCATTAACGTAAATCTCCGAGTTCAAATCAGGGCAAACTCGGGAGAACTCGTGGAATGAACTCGTACCGTGGGACAGGGCTATGACTCGGTCTGAAGAAGGGTCTCGACCCGAAACGTCACCTGTTCCTTTTCTCCAGAGATGCTGCCTGACCCGTTGAGTTACTCCAGCTTTTTGACCCCATCCTCCTTGTGAGGGTGGCACAGTGGCACAGCGGCTATGGGTGCTGTCTGTACGGAGTTTGCACGTTCTCCCCGTGACCTGCGTGGGTTTACTCCCAGATCTTCGGTTTCCTCCCACACACTCCAAAGACGTGCAGGTTTGTAGCTTAATTGGCTTGGTACAAATGTAAACAAGGTCCCAAGTGTAGGGTAATGTGCGGGGATCGCTGGTCGGTGTGGACTCGGTGGGCCGAATGGCCTGTTTATCTGCGCTAGATCTCTCAACTAAAATCGGCAAAGAAACACAGCCTACCGTTGTCAAAGTATCTGATGGTGGAGTTCCTGGAGTAGCTGGGATCAAAGTTGGCCATGAGTGGAGCGATGTACTGTGTGGCCGTCAGCATCCGATGGATCACATCCCCGGTGAATATGAAGCCTGAGGAAAAAGAGAAAATCATTAGACAATAGACAACAGGTGCAGGAATAGAGGCCATTCGGCCCTTCGAGCCAGCACCGCCATTCAATGTGATCATGGCTGATCATCCCCAATCAGTACCCCGTTCCTGCCTTCTCCCCATATCCCCTGACTCCACTATTTTTAAGAGCCCTATCCAGCTCTCTCTTGAAAGCATCCAGAGAACCTGCCTCCACTGCCCTCTGAGGCAGAGAATTCCACAGATTCACAACTCTCTGTGAGTAAAAGTGTTTCCTCGTCTCCGTTCTAAATGGTTTACTCCTTATTCTTAAACTGTGGCCCCTGGTTCTGGACTCCCCCAACATCGGGAACATGTTTCCTGCCTCTAGCGTGTCCAAGCCCTTAACAATCTTATATGTTTCAATGAGATGCCCTCTCATCCTTCAAAACTCCAGAGTGTACAAGCCCAGCTGTTCCATTCTCTCAGCATAGTCCCGCCATCCCGGGAATTAACCTTGTAAACCTACGCTGCACTCTCTCAATAGCAAGAATGTCCTTCCTCAAATTAGGGGACCAAAAACTGCACACAATACTCCAGGTGTGGTCCCACTAGGGCTCTGTACAACTGCAGAAGGACCTCTTTGCTCCTATATTCGATTAGACTCTGGTGCGCCGTTCTGGTCACTCCATTACAGGAAGGATTTTTCTCACAAAGTATGGTGGGTGTATGGTACAAGCTACCAGAGGAATTGGTTGGGGCAGGGACTATCCCAACATTTAAGAAACATTTAGACAGGTACATGGATAGGACAGTTTTGGAGTCAGGTAGGACTAGTGTAGCTGGGACATGTTGGCCGGTGTGGGCAAGTTGGGTCGAAGGGCCTGTTTCTGCCCGACAGCGCTTTACAGTGCCGGAGACCTGTGATCGATCCCGACTACGGGCGCTGTCTGTACGGAGTTTGTACGTTCTCCCCTTGACCTGCGCGGGTTTTTTCCAGGTGCTCCGGTTTCCTCCCACATTCCAAAGATGTGTCAAGAGGTTAAATGGCTTCTGTAAATTGTTCCAAGTGAATGTAGGATCAATCCGGTGTACATGGTGAGCGCTGGTCGGTGTGGACTCGATGCTTCCACGCTGTATCTAAACTAAACCAAACTAAAGCCATGATCACATTGAATGGCGGTGCTGGCCTGAAGGGCCGTAGGACCTACTCCTGCACCTATTGTAAATACAAAACATGGGAAAGCAGGATTTAGTTACTATGCAACAAATAGCTGGAATAAACTTCCTGAAGATTTAAGACTTGCCTCAACTTTGACCACTTTTAAAACAAGACTGAAAACTTTTATGTTTACTTTAGCTTTCAGCTAAATCTTAACTACATTGCACTTTTAACTTTTGCACTTTTTGTAATGCATTTTTAATTTTGCTTTTCTTTTCTTTTAGTTCTATTTTATTTCATTTTATTATTTCATTTTATTGTATGACATGTTTTTATGTGAAGCACTTTGAGTCTGCCTCGTGTATGAAATGTGCTATATAAATAAAGTTGCCTTGCCTTGCCTATTGTCTAATCTGAATCTGAATCTAAACTAAGCTTTAATAGTGACAGGAGCAGAATTAGGCTGTTCAGCCCATCAAGTCTACTCCGCCATTCGATCATGGCAGATTATCTTTTCCTCTCAACCCCATTCTCCCTATAACCTCTGACACCCGGATTAATCAAGAATCTATCAATCTCCACCTTAAAAATATCCATTGACTTGGTCTCCACCGCCGTCTGTGGCAATGAATTCCACAGATTCAACTTTGTGGTTTCCAGGAAGCGAACTAAACAGTGATGAAAGGAGAACTTTGAAGTTGCGGTCCATTCAGTCTGAAGGAGGGTCTCGACCTGGACAGTCTCCCATCCCTTCTCCCCCGAGATGCTGTCCGTCCAGCTGCGTTTTGGTCTCCTAATCCGAGGAAAGACATTCTTGCCATAGAGGGAGTACAGAGAAGGTTCACCAGACTGATTCCTGGGATGTCAGGACTTTCATATGAAGAAAGACTGGATAGACTCGGCTTGTACTCGCTAGAATTTAGAAGATTGAGGGGGAATCTTATAGAAACTTACAAAATTCTTAAGGGGTTGGACAGGCTAGATGCAAGAATTGTTCCCGATGTTGGGGAAGTCCAGAACAAGGGGTCACAGTTTAAGGATAAGGGGGGAGGGAGTCTTTTAGGACCGAGATGAGAAAAAAAAAATTTACACAGAGAGTGGTGAACCTGTGGAATTCTCTGCAACAGAAAGTAGTTGAGGCCACAGTTCATTGTCTATTTTAAGAGGGAGTTAGATGTGGCCCTTGTGGCTAAAGGGATCAGGGGGGTATGGAGAGAAGGCAGGTACAGGATACTGAGTTGGATGATCAGCCATGATCATATTGAATGGCGAATGGTGCAGGCTCGAAGGGCCGAATGGCCTACTCCTGCACCTATTTTCTATGTTTCTATGTTACTCCGGCATTTTGTGTCTATCTTCAGAACAGTTGGTGGAGCCTTTACAATGAATTATTCATTCATTCAAACTTCCATAAAGCTAACATTTAACAAATCAACTTTCATTTTGCTTACCATGATAAAGTCACGATGAGTAATTGTTAAATATTCCACAGACCCTACTTCTGCGGTATTGTTCTTATATTTAATCATCGAAACAAAATTTTGGTTAAAATAGCTACTTTATTCCCGCAGGTTAATGTAGCATCCTTCAACTCCTTTGTCATGTCGAGCTACTAATCACACATACTTAATTGAAACCATTCAACATTCAGTTGAAGGCAATTGTTGGTACAGTCAATCAAATAGCACAGCATGCATAATTCTGGAAAGCTTGTCTGGTTATGAAAACTAAAAATCGTTCTGCCGGACAGTCAGAATCTTTCTCCCAGTGTCTACGCAGGCCCTTCAGCCCACCGGGTCCATGCCGACCATTGATTACATAAGCTCTATTTTATTCCACCTTCTCACCCACTCTCCAGACACCAACGGGCAGTTTTACTGAGGCCAAATGACCTCCAAGCCCGCACGTCTTTGGGACGTGGAAGGAAATCGGAGCGCCCGGAGAACGTGCGAACTCCACCCGGACAGCGGGATTGGACCTGGGTCTCCGTCGTGGCGTGGCAGCGGCACTACCAGCCTTGCCACTCTGCCACCCCGCTGACAATTTGATCATTAAACGCTGGGCGTCACGGTGGCTCAGCGGCGGAGTTGCCGCCTTACAGCGCTTGCAGCGCCGGAGACCCGGGCTCGATCCTGACTACGGGCGCTGTCTGTACGGAGTTTGCACGTTCTCCCCGTGACCTGTGTGGGGTTTTCTCCGAGATCTTCGGTTACCTCCCACACTCCAAAGACGTACAGGTTTGTAGGTAAAATGGCTTGGTAAATGTAAAAATTGTCCCTAGTGGGTGTAGGGTAGTGTTAATGTGCGGGGATCGCTGGTCGGTGTGGACTCGGTTGGCGGAAGGGCCTGTTTCCATGCTGTATCTCTAAACTAAACTATTCAATTCTCCATCCCTGGGAGATGTAAATGATGAGTTGGTTTGGCTTGGTTTGGCTTGGCTTGGCTTGGCTTGGCTTGGCTTGGCTTGGCTTGGCTTGGCTTGGCTTGGCTTGGCTTGGCTTGGCTTGGCTTGGCTTGGCTTGGCTTGGCTTGGTTTGGCTTGGTTTGGTTTGGCTTGGCTTGGCTTGGCTTGGCTTGGCTTGGCTTGGTTTGGTTTGGCTAGGCTTGGCTTGGCTTGGCTTGGCTTGGCTTGGCTTGGCTTGGCTTGGATTAGCTTGGCTTGGTTTGGTTTGGTTTGGTTTAGTTTCGAGATACAGCAAGGAAACAGGCCCATTCGGTCCACTGAATCCATGCCTACCATCGATCACCCATACACTAGTACTGTCCTAAACATGACGGAGTATTTACAGAAGCCAATTAACCTACAAACCAGCACGTCTTTGGAATGTGGGAGGAAACCGGAGAAATCCCACGCAGTTGCGGGGAGATGGTGCAGAATCCCTACAGACAGCGCCCGCAGTCAAGATGGAACCCGGGGCTCTGGCGCTGTGAGGCAGCAACTCTACCGCTGCGCCACCGTGCCGCCCTGATGCACATTCAGTGCTGATACTGGTGGGATTTTGAATTCTAGAGGATTCAAGGCTCCTAGAGAAGCAGGAGCAAGACTAGACCCGAAACGTCGACCATTCCTTCTCTCCATTGATGCTGCCTCACCCGCTGAGTTACTCCAGCGTTTTATCTCTACCTTTGATTTAAACCTGCATCTGCAGTTCTTTCTTACACAAGGAGCAAGCCTTGTTCGTTCAGTGATCTGATACAGGTCGGCAGGGCCGATCTGCAAAACATTCTTTGATTCGTGCAAAAGTTGATCAATTGCTGGGGTAATGACAGGGTAGATGAGGCCTGGGAAACAAGAGCCGGGGGGGGAGGGGGGGTGGGGGGAGTTTAAGACCAGTGCACGATAGATTAAGAAACTTTAATTAGCTACAGTGAGATGAGCTTGACTTATTTTAAGCGGCAGTATATTTTTGTTCCCAAATCCAATTTCCCAGCTTGACATGCCTCGGTGAACACAATGCTAACATGCAGTTTATCTGTGCAGAACATATTGCGTTAATGAGTAAATCCCGCAGTACACAACATGACCAGTTACCTTCAGCGCTCAATACAGGAACGTCATCAGATCTGAGCCCTGGGCCCCCAATTAGCCACCAGCGGAGAGTCAAGATGGTGTACGTCCCAAAGCAGAGGGCCACCACTTTGAATTCAAGCTACTGGCTGTTCCCAGTTAGTTTAGTCTACAGGTGCAGCGGAGAATCATAGAAACATAGACAATAGGTGCAGGAGTAGGCCATTTGGCCCTTCTAGCCTGCACCATTCGCCATTCAATATGATCATGGCTGATCATCCAACTCAGTATCCTGTACCTGCCTTCTCTCCATACCCCCTGATCCCTTTAGCCACAAGGGCCACATCTAATTCCCTCTAAAATATAGCCAATGAACTGTGGCCTCAACTACCTTCTGTGGCAGAGAATTCCAGAGACTCACCACTCTCTGTGTGAAATATGTTTTTCTCATCTCGGTTTTAAAAGATTTCCCCCTTATCCTTAAACTGTGACCCCTTGTCCTGGACTTCCCCAACATCGGGAATAATCTTCCTGCATCTAGCCTGTCCAACCCCTTAAGAATTTTGTACGTTTCTATTAGATCCTCCCTCAATCTTCTAAATTCTAGCGAGTACAAGCCGAGTCTATCCCGTCTTTCCTCATATGAAAGTCCTGACATCCCAGGCCCTTCGGCCCACTGAGTCCGTGCCGACCTGCGATCCCCGCATATTGTCCTTCTGCAGTTGTACAGAGCCCTAGTGGGACCACACCTGGAGTATTGTGTGCAGTTTTGGTCCCCTAATTTGAGGAAGGACATTCTTGCTATTGAGGGAGCCCAGCGTAGGTTTACAAGGTTAATTCCCGGGATGGCGGGACTGTCATATGCTGAGAGAATGGAGCAGCTGGGCTTGTACACTCTGTAGTTTAGAAGGATGAGAGGAAATTTCATTGAAATATTAGATTGTTAAGCGCTTGGACACACTAGAGGCAGGAAACATGTTCCCGATGTTTGGGGAGTCCACAACCAGGGGCCACAGTTTAAGAATCGGGGTAAGGCATTTAGAACGGAGACGAGGAAACACTATTTCTCACAGAGTGTGTTGAGTCTGTGGAATTCTCTGCCTCAGAGGGCGGTGGAGGCTGGTTCTCTGGATGCTTTCAAGAGAGAGCTGGATAGGGCTCTTAAAAATAGCGGAGTCAGGGGATATGGGGAGAAGGCAGGAGCGGGGTACTGATTGGGGATGATCAGCCATGATCACATTGAATGGCGGTGCTGGCTCGAAGGTCCAAATGACCTCCTCCTACACATACTAGTGATAATTTACAATTACATCAATCCAATTAGCCTACAGACCTGCACGTCTTTGGAATGTGGGTGGAACCGAAGGTCTCGGAGAAAATCCACGCGGGTCACAGGGAGACAAGCTTGGTCGAGTAGGCAGATTTTGTGGCGAGCTTCACTGCAGAAAGGTTTAGGGAGGGAGGTGAACAAGTTGAAGAAGGAGTTCCTGAATTTAGGGCCTTGGGGAACTGAAGTTCGTAAGCTCATGATCGAAGCAGAATTGGGCATCAAGTCTACTCCGCCATTCAATCATGGCCGGTTTATCTTTCCCGCCTAACCCCATTCTCCTGCCTTCTCTCCGTAACCCCTGACACCCGCACTGATCAACTGAAGACATGGCCTCGGATGGCTGAACTGAAGGATACAAGGTCACAAGTGAAGGTGGACAGTGACGTCAGAGAGGAGCAGGGTGATGAACAAGAGGAGATAGCAGCAAATGCAGGTGTCACTTATTTAAAACTGAAGCGCGGTGAAAGTTGTTCCCTCAGAGGGCGGCGAATCTCTGGAATTTTCTGCCTCAATGATCGTGGAGGCCAAATCCTTTGGCATACTTGGTGGTGTCATCAGATATCTGTACCCATACCCGAATTGCCATCAAGGTTCCCCACACAGACTGAAGAAGGGTTTTGGCCCGAAACCATATAACCATATAAACATATAACAATTACAGCACGGAAACAGGCCATCTCGGCCCTACAAGTCCGTGCCGACACAACTTTTTTCCCTTAGTCCCACCTGCCTGCACTCATACCATAACCCTCCATTCCCTTCTCATCCATATGCCTATCCAATTTATTTTTAAATGATACCAACGAACCTGCCTCCACCACTTCCACTGGAAGCTCATTCCACACCGCTACCACTCTCTGAGTAAAGAAATTCCCCCTCATGTTACCCCTAAACTTCTGTCCCTTAATTCTGAAGTCATGTCCTCTTGTTTGAATCTTCCCTATTCTCAAAGGGAAAAGCTTGTCCACATCAACTCTGTCTATCCCTCTCATCATTTTAAAGACCTCTATCAAGTCCCCCCTTAACCTTCTGCGCTCCAGAGAATAAAGACCTAACTTACGTTAGGAAACTAACGTACTAAGGAAACGTCGCCTATTTCCTTCGCTCCATAGATGCTGCTGCACCCGCTGAGTTTCTCCAGCTGTTTTGTGTACCTCCCCACACAGACTAGTTTGTAGAGCATTTGACTGCAGACCAGGAGGTCCCTGGTTCAAATCCAGCTCTCTTCAGGTGAGAGGGGAAAGATTGAATAGGTGTCCTTGACACACAGAGGGGCGGTGGGCGTATGGGACGGGGAGGTAGTTGAGGCAGATACTAATACAACATTTAGGGGTACTAATTGTGGATGATCAGACATGATCGCACAGAACGGCGGTGCTGGTTCGAAGGGCTGAATGGCCTGCTCCTGCACCTATTGTCTATTGTCTTATCGTCTATTGTTCCGGATACAAATAAAATTGGAGGTGGCAATGGTGTACGTTTGCTCCCAGCCAAATTCATCCCAGTGTTTACAGCATTCAGCATTGCTTAAACTTAATATCCACTCTGTACCCTGAGAGAGGAATTGTGACTGAAATGAACTCAATTGTGACAAATGTCCTTCTTCACTGGAAACACAAGCCACTTACCTCCAGTTGCTATGGTGATCTGCCGCAAATAATGACCGTAGAAAGGGAAATCGAAGGACAGAATCAGTCTCTGCGGGGAAGAATAAACTGATGAGTATGCAGAACATCATCAGTACAATAAAGGAAAGGTAATGTGGAGAATAGCATCGAGTATGTGGCCCTGTGCATTGCATTAAATTACAGAAACCGCATCGATTGAAAAATGCCCAACCTATTCAGCTGAGAGACTAAAAAAGCCCTGGATATAGAAACATAGAAACATAGAAATTAGGTGCAGGAGTAGAGGCCATTCGGCCCTTCGAGCCTGCACCGCCATTCAATATGATCATGGCTGATCATCCAACTCAGTATCCCGTACCTGCCTTCTCTCCATACCCCCTGATCCCCTTAGCCACAAGGGCCACATCTAACTCCCTCTTAAATATAGCCAATGAACTGGCCTCAACTACCCTCTGTGGCAGAGAGTTCCAGAGATTCACCACTCTCTGTGCGAAAAAAGTTCTTCTCATCTCGGTTTTAAAGGATTTCCCCTTTATCCTTAAGCTGTGACCCCTTGTCCTGGACTTCCCTAACATCGGGAACAATCTTCCTGCATCTAGCCTGTCCAACCCCTTAAGAATTTTGTAAGTTTCTATAAGATCCCCTCTCAATCTTCTAAATTCCTGTGGCTAAAGGGATCATGGGGTATGGAGAGAAGGCAGGTACAGGATACTCGCACAAACCCACCTCCCTTCCATTGACTCAATTTACACTTGCCACTGTTACAGAAGTGTGAAAACGCACACCTCCAGATTCAGGGACAGTTTCTTCCCAGCTGTTATCAGGCAATTGAAAATTGCCCAACGCATCACCGGTTCCTCGCTCCCCTCCATTGAGTCTGTCCAAAGCAAGCGCTGTCTGCAGAGGGCGCTCAACATCGCCAAGGACTGCTCTCACCCCAACCATGGACTGTTTACCCTCCTACCATCCGGGAGGCGCTACAGGTCTCTCTGTTGCCGAACCAGCAGGTCGAGGAACAGCTTCTTTCCGGCGGCTGTCACTCTACTCAACAACGTACCTCGGTGACTGCCAATCACCACACCCCCCCGGACACTTATTATTATTTATTCAAATCATTTGCTATGTTGCTCTTCCAGGGAGATGCTAAATGCATTTCGTTGTCTCTGTACTGTACAGTGACAATGACAATTAAAATTGAATCTGAATCTGAATCTGAATCTGAATCCTACCACAATGAGGAACCATCCTACCTCAACTACTATCTACCTGTTTGGAGACCCACGCACTATCTTTGATCGGACTTTACTGGATTTTATCTTGCACGTTATTCCATTGATCACGTACCAGTACGCTGCGGACAGCTCGATTGTAATCGTGTAGTCTTCCCACTGACTAGTTAGCACGCAACAAAAGCTTTTCGCTGCACCTTGGTACGCGTGGCAATAAACTAGGCAGCCAGGTACCAGAACACGAGAGGGAGCTTGAGATGGTCCTGATGTCGACCATTCCTCCTGCCTGACCCACCGAGTCCGCGCTGACCAGTGATCCCCACACATCTTATAGGGACTGGCCCGGGTTAGACATGAAAGATTAAAAATATAACATAGAAACAAAGAAATTAGGTGCAGGAGTAGAGGCCATTCGGCCCTTCGAGCCTGCACCGCCACTCAATATGATCATGGCTGATCATCCAACTCAGTATCCCGTACCTGCCTTCTCTCCACACCCCCTGATCCCTTTAGCCACAAGGGCCACATCTAACTCCCTCTTAAATACAGCCAATGAACTGTGGCCTCAATTACCTTCTGTGGCAGAGAGTTCCACAGATTCACCACTCTCTGTGTGAAAAATGTTTTTCTCATCTCGGTCCTAAAGGATTTCCCCCTTATCCTTAAACTGTGTGACCCCCTTGTTCCGGACTTCCCCAACATCGGGAACAATCTTCCTGCATCTAGCCTGTCCAACCCCTTAAGAATTTTGTAAGTTTCTATAAGATCCCTCCTCCAATCTTCTAAATTCTAGCGAGTACAAGCCGAGTCTATCCAGTCTTTCATCATATGAAAGCCCTGCCATCCCAGGAATCAGTCTGGTGAACCTTCTCTGCATTCCCTCTATGGCAAGAATGTCCTTCCTCAGATTTGGAGACCAAAACTGTACGCTGACGGACCCGCACTGTTGCTTCAGCACTTCGTGTTTTAGTGTGAGTGGGTGATTGATGGTTTGTGGTGGGACTGAAGGGCCTGTTTCCATGCAGTATCTCCAAACTAAACCAAACCAACCCCCTGGAGCTTACCGAAGCCTGCCGGTGAGTGTTTGACAGTATCCCGTGCACCTTCACTTTGTCCTTGTCCACCTTCGTGAAGTTGACCCAGAGATCTTTCGTTCTGGAATCACTTGGTCCGAAGCTTCGGGATACATAATATTTATGGTAATCTTCCTGTAAGACAAGAACGCAGGTTGTCACAGCTGCAAAGCTCCATAATTAGTGGAAGCATCCCAGACCATTCCAAAGTTTGTGTTAATGTTCTTCCGTTTGTTTGGAGAGTGGGCGGGGAGTCGCGGGGAAACTCCGTTTTCAGTCTCGTACCTTGCCGGAGACGCGACTGTTTTCCGGATCGTATATCCGGTAGCTCTGCGGGCTAACACAGTGGAGCTGGAGGCCTTGATCGCGACTGACTTTGAGCCCCACCGCGGGGCCGTGGATTTCCTTGCCTGTGATCGACGCTCCAAACCGCAGACTCTAACATCAAGGGCTCGCAGTCTCGGGAGAGACCGAGACAGGAAGCTCCAAACCGCACGACATTCGACTAAACAGTTAACAGTAAACTGCTAAACAGCTTCCTACCACAGGCTGTGAGGCTGCTAAACAGTCACTCTGCACTCACAATCACTTGACTTGATTCTGCGGCTGGCACGGACACTTTAATAACTGGTACTGGCCACTCAAATCAGCGGCCCCGGACATTTTTTATGATTGGTTTATTGTATTTTAACATTGTGTTTTTACCTGCTTTTAACTATTTATACTGTTCCATCAGGGACTAGATTGTGTTTACTGTTATTATGTGTGAAATGTTTTAAATTTCATGAGCGATGCTCCGCTATTCACTGGGAAACGTCTTTTCATTTTACACTGTAACAACTGTTACTTGCAAGATGACAATAAAGGTTGATTGATTGATTGATTGATTGATTGACTAACCCCGACCCGAGGAAGATCGCCCGGTGCGGGGGAGCTGAGATCCCCCCCCCCCCCCCCCCCCCCCCCCCCCCGATGAAGGAGCTTGATCACCCCGACACGAGGGCCCAAACGCTGCCGGCTACAGGAGTAAGAACATCCCGTCAACAGAAGGCTCGAGGCCCCGGACCATTGGAGGACAAAGAAGTGAAGAGATTTAACTTTTCTTTCGCCTTCCATCACAGTGAGGAATGTGGAGGAGTCACTGTGGTGGATGTTTATGTTAAAATGTATTTTGTGTGTCGTGATTTTTATTAGTTGGGAACAATCTTCCTGCATCTAGCCTGTCCAACCCCTTAAGAATTTTGTAAGTTTCTATAAGATCCCCCCTCAATCTTCTAAATGCGTTTGAGAATATCAAACACGTTGAGAGTCTTGAACAACAAGCATGCGAATGGTGGTGAAGGTTTTAATCTGATGACAGGTACCGTAGGCAAACATGAATTTTCTGCATTTCTTTCCTGCTTAACGAAGGTGCCATGGAGATTTCGCAGCATTGAAATGCGAAACAAATATTTGAGAGAGGAGGTGAGTCAGGTCTGGGGAATTTTAATGTGTAGGGGCAGAAACATCGAGAGAAACAGATGGTGGGTCATGTTGGTACGAATCTGATCGCCTGTTATAAACTTAATTTTTAATTCAGAATCACCAGCTCCTATATTAGTCGGATGTGGATTCTATTGAGATTCTGCACATTGTACGATTAGAACAAAATATTTTAAATATCTGGGAGTCCACATCTCTGAGGATATGACATGGGCATCACACGCCTCAGCACTGGTGAGTAAGGCAAGGCAGCGCCTTTACCACCTCAGGCAATTGAGGAAATTCAGAGTGTCTCCGAGGATCCTCCAGTGCTTCTACGCAGCGGCGGTGGAAAGCATCTTGTCCGGGAACATTACCATCTGGTTTGGGAATTGCTCTGCCAAGGACAAGAAGGCTCTGCAGAGAGTAATGCGTTCGGCCGAACGCACTATGGGAACTTCACTCACCCCCCTGCAGGAACTATACAACAGGAGGTGCAACTCCAGAGCAAATAAAATCATGGGAGACCCCTTCCACCCCTGCAACGGACTGTTCCAGCCGCTACGGTCAGGCAAACGCCTCCGTTGCCATGCGGTGAGAACGGAGAGGTTGAGAAGGAGTTTCTTCCCAGAGGCAATTCGGACTGTAAACGCCTATCTCACCAGGGACTAACTCTACTGAACGTTTTTCCTTCCATTATTTATTATGTAAAAGAATATGTGTGTTATGATTGTGTTTATAATTTGTTTGGTTGTTTTGTTGTTTGTCTTTTGCACAAAAGTCCGCGAGCATTGCCACTTTCATTTCACTGCACATCTCGTATGTGTATGTGACAAATAAACTTGACTTGACTTGACTTGACAAAGGTCACACAAGAGCAGGAATATCCGAATGATTTGAATTACTGATCCTTTGCAATTACTGCAAGGGTGATAGTGCAGATGAAATGTGGAGGAACGAACTGCAGATGCTGGTTTAAACCAAAGATAGACACATAATGTTGGAGTAACCCAGCGAGACAGGCAGCATCTCTGGAGAGACGGAATGGGTGACTGAAGACCCGAAATGTCACCCATTCCTTCTCTCCACAGATGCTGCCTGTCCTGCTGAGTTACTCCAGCATTAACTGTCTTTCTTTGGTTTAAACCAGCATCTGCAGTTCCTTCCAACACATCAAGATTCATACCCGCTGGGTTGTAAGTTGCCCAAGCAAAATACGAGGTGCCAGTTCCTCCAATCTGCGTTGGGTCTCACTCGAATGACAAACTTAGTTCAAGGTGAATATTGGTTATTCATATCCTCAGTGTAATCGACAGCAAACAGCCTACGGCATGTCTAATGTCACTCATTCAATAGAGTGCTTTACTTGATTGATTCTTTAAAAAACTATTCAAACTTTTATGAGTCTGTATTCAGCACTTGATTGAATGACTGCTGTATCAATCCCAGCCAGCCGTCTTCAAATTCTATTAGAGGACAGGACATTTAATGTTCCTAGGAGAATGTTGGTGCCTAGAAGCCTTCTCCGTCTTATTAAAATACTTGACCACCTGCAGATGAAATTCAAAAATTGGTCCTTCATACATAGTAACATAGAAATTAGGTGCAGGAGTAGGCCATTCGGCCCTTCAAGCCCGCACCGCCATTCAATACAGATAGATAGATCCTTTATTGTCATTCAGACCTTTCGGTCTGAACGAAATTATGTTGCCTGCAGTCATACACAGAATTAATAATCACAAAACATACAATAAACACAAATTAAACATCCACCACAGTGAGTTCACCAAGCACATCCTCACTGTGATGGAGGCAAAGTCTTAGTTTGATCATCCAACTCAGTATCCCATCCCTGCCTTCTCTCCATACCCCCTGATCCCTTTAGCCACAAGGGCCACATCTAACTCCCTCTTAAATATAGCCAATGAACTGTGGCCTCAACTACCTCCTGTGGCAGAGAATTCCACAGATTCACCACTCTCTGTGTAAAAAAAGTTTTTCTCACAGCTGGGCATTGTGCCGCGCTTCCAAAACTTGTTGTATTGTAAGGCCGTAAGGTCATAAGTGATAGGAGCAGAATTAGGCCATTCAGCCCATCAAGGTCACTCTCAATCATGGCTGATCTATCTCTCCCTCCTATCCCAATTCTCCTGCCTTCTCCCCAAAACCCCTGACCCCCGTACTAATCAAAAATCTATCTATCTCTGCCTTAGAAATATCCACTGACTTGGCCTCCACAGCCTTCTGTGGCAAATAATGCCACAGATTCACCACCCTCTGACTAAAGAAATTTCTCCCCATCTCCTTCCTGATAGAACGCCTAGATTTGGGGTTCAAACTTTCAAAAATAAGGAGCAGGTGATTCAGGACAGAGATGAGATGTTTCTTCATCCAGAAGGTGATAGTTCTTTCAATATCCACTGGGGGCCTTCTGTGGCAACGGATTCTACACATTCACCGCTCTCCGACTGAAGAAATTCCTCCTCATCTCCTTCCTCAAGGAACGTCCTTGAATTCTGAGGCCATGAGCTCAAGTCCTTGGCTCTCCCACTGGTGGAAACATCCTCTCCACATCCACTCTATCCAAGCATTTCACCAGTCGGTAAGTTAATGCACACTCACCGTGACTAATCAGCACGCGATCACAGTTTATTCAGCTCCAATTTGGAAGGTGTTCATTTGAAACGTCTGTTCTTGAATAGGGGACTGTAATATTATTTTTCTCGGGGGTAATCTGCCAATACTGACACCCTGGTGGATTGTGTAAATGTGGCTCCCACATTTTAAGAGGCTGAAAACCAGTCAACTCTTGCCACCGTTCTTGATGGAGCACAGGCCCTTGGGTTGGTATTCGAAGCGAGATCACTTCATTCTTTCCATATCCTGCCAGTAAATGTGTTTACTGTGCCTGTAGTCCGTCATTCTCACTACTCCTTCTCACGCCTTGTGCTGTTGCACGCTTCCTCATTGAACCAAGATCGTCCCCGTGAACCCGAGGACCTGATGCATGAGGAGAGGATGGGCAGGCGTGGACTTTATTCCTTAACCGTATAACCATATAGTTACAGATTACAGCACGAAAACAGGCCTTTATTCTCGGAGCGCACAAGTCCGTGCCGAACAAATTTTTTTTTAAAATTAGAGGGATACCTGCCTGCACTGGATAAGCCATAACCACTCCATTCCCTTATCAAACAATATGCCTATCCAATTAATTTTTGAATTTATAACAACGAAACCTGCCTCCACCACTGGTCCACTGGAAGCTCCATTCCACACCGCTATCACTCTCTGGATAGTTAAGAAGGGTTCCCCCTCATGTTACCCTTAAACTATGTGTCCCTTAGAAAGGTCGAAGTCCTATGTCCTCTTGTTTTGAATCTCCCCCTATTCTCAAAGGGAAAAGCTCTCGGCCCTACAAGTCATCAAACTATGTCCCTATCCCACCTCATCATTTTAAAGACCTCCATTCCCTTCTCACACATGGATAAATAAACTGATCAAGTGCAAATAACAGATAATGGGTTATTAATGATCAGAGTTTTGTCCGAGCCAGGTTTAATAGACCTGATGGCTGTGGGGAAGTAGCTATTCCTGAACCTGGTTGTTGTAGTCTTGCCGACAATCTCTCCCAGCGCTGACAAAGGGCCACGGAGTGAATTATCACCTTGTCTCTCTCTGCTAACAGATAATGGTATGTGATGTGTGTGTGTGTGTGTGTGTGCCTGATGGCTGTGGGTGCTATTCCTGAACCTGTGTGTGTGTGTGTGTGTGTCCCAGTGACAAAGGGCCACTGTGTGTTATGTGTGTCTGTGTGTGTGTGTGTGTGTGTGTGTGTGTGTGTGTGTAGCCCAACCTGCTGAGTATTCACGGTGATTTTAATAAGTGTTTCTCAATGTTAAACCAATGGAGTGACAAAATGCAATCAATGAATAAGTCCGGGAACCAGCATGACTTCAAGCACAAAGTCACGTCGTTAGGAAACCACTTATGCCTCAATCACACTATAGCTTGTTGCTTTTAGCTTTAGAGATACAGCATGGAAACAGGCCCTTCGGCCCACCGAGTCCGTGCCAACCAGCGATCAACTCTTCATACTATTGTTTAAGAGGGAACTGCAGATGCTGGAAAGTCAAAGGTAGACAAAAGTGCTGGAGAAACTCAGCGGGTGCAGCAGCATCTATGGAGCGAAGGAAATAGGCAACGTTTCGGGCCGAAACCCTTCCGGGTTTCGGCCCGAAACGTTGCCTATTTCCTCTAGTGGAGATTGTTCAACTCTTTGCATGGAGCGAAGGAAATAGGCAACGTTGCCTATTTCCTTCGCTCCATAGATGCTGCTGCACCCGCTGAGTTTCTCCAGCACTTTTGTCTACCTGTTCATACTAGTTTGGTTTAGTTTAGCTTAGTTTACGGATACAGCATGGAAACAGGCCCTTCGGCCCAGCGTGACCATGCCGACCAGCGATCACTCGGCACTCCAGCGCTATCCTTCACAGTAGAGACAGTTTGCAATCTTTACCAAAGCCACTTCATGTACAAACTGTCTTTGGAGAGTAGGAGGAAATTGGAGTACCTGGAGAAAACCCATACTTATGTTACATAGAAACATAGACACATAGAAAATAGGTGCAGGAGTAGGCCATTCAGCCCTTCGAGCCTGCACCGCCATTCAATTTGATCATCCAACTCAGTGTCCTGTACCTGCCTTCTCTCCATACCCCCTGATCCCTTTAGCCACAAGGGCCACATCTAACTCCCTCTTAAATATAGCCAATGAACTGTGGCCTCAACTACCTTCTGTGGCAGAGAATTCCACAGATTCACCACTCTCGGTGTGAAAAATGTTTTTCTCATCTCAGTCCTAAAAGATTTCCCCCTTATCCTTAAACTGTGACCCCTTGTTCTGGACTTCCCCAACATCGGGGACAATCTTCCTGCATCTAGCCTGTCCAACCGCTTAAGAATTTTGTAAGTTTCTATAAGATCCCCCCTCAATCTTCTAAATTCTAGCGTGTACAAGCCGAGTCTATCCAGTCTTTCTTCATATGAAAGTCCTGCCATCCCAGGAATCAGTCTGGTGAGCCTTCTCTGTACTCCCTCTATGGCAAGAACGTCTTTCCGCAGATTTGGAGACCAAATACCAAAACTGTACGCAATACTCCAGGTGTGGTCTCACCAAGACCCTGTACAACTGCAGTAGAACCTCCCTGCTCCTATACTCAAATCATTTTGCTATGAATGCTAACATACCATTTGCTTTCTTCACTGCCTGCTGCACCTGCATGCCTACTTTCAATGACTGGTGTACCATGACACCCAGGTCTCGTTGCATCTCCCAAGGTCAGGATCGAACCAGGGTCTCTGCCACTCGCTGGGAGGTAGCGGCTCTACCAGCTGCTCGACTGTGCTGCCCCCAGTATCATTGTAATCATGTATCGTCTTTCTGTTGACTGGATTAGCACGCAACAAAAGCTTTTCACTGTACCTCAGTACAGTGCCACAGAAGGCGGTGGAGGCCAATTCATTCGAGGCTTTCAAGAGAGAGTTAGATTTAGCTCTTCAGGCTAATGGAATCAAGGGATATTGGGAAAAAGCAGGAACGGGGTACTGATTTTCGATGATCAGCCGTGATCATATTGAATGGCGGTGCTGGCTCGAAGGGCCGAATGGCCTGTTCCTGCACCTATTTTCTATGCAATCGATGTTTCTATGGTATACGTGACAATAAACTATCCTGTGAACTATGATCGATGGTCGGCAAGGACTCGATGGGCCGAAAGGCCTGTTTGCCTGCTGTGTCGTCTTTCAATCGATGGAACCCTGCTCCCAGTACCAGTGGGAAGAGAACTTCAAAGGCTCATGCTGCACTGCATCGAAAAAGATTCACCTCATCTCAGAGTTAAATGTATTTTTAAACAGTGACCTAATTCTAGTTTCTCCCACGGGGGGAAACTTGCTCTACACATCCACCTCAATATCGACAATCTAAATTGAGATCTTTTAAGGTGGTTAAATGTTTAACGTTTTAGTTTGGAGATACAGCACGGAAACAGGACCTTTTATTACCAGAAATAGTTTAAATCAACTATTTACAAAAAGACGCACAAAAAGCACAAACTAACCCACCACTATAATACAAAATAAAGGAAATATTCTGAAATATTCGATTTTTATTTCCCCATCCTTATTGAGGATGAATTCCACTCCCCACGATGCTTTCTCCCCACATCCCTTGATTCTTAGCTCCTTTAGCCTTAAGAGCTAAATCTAATGCCCCTGTCCCACTTAGGAAATCTGAACGGAAACCTCTGGAGACTTTGCGCCACACCCAAGGTTTCAGTGCGGTTCCCGGAGGTTTTTGTCAGTCTCCCTACCTGCTTCCACTACCTGCAACCTCCGGCAACCACCTGCAACCTCCGGGAACCGCACGGAAACCTTGGGTGGGGCGCAAACTCTCCAGAGGTTTCCGTTCAGGTTTCCTAAGTGGGACATGGGGCATAACTCTCTCTTGAAAACATCCAGTGAATCGGCCTCCACTGCCTTCTGTGGCCGAGAATTCCACAGATTCACAACTCTCTGGTGGAGACATTTTTTCCTCATCTCAGTCATAACCTTGTCAGTTAATTGGCCTCTGTAAATTGCCCCTAGGGTGCAGGGAGTAGATGAGAAAGTAGGATAACATCGAACTAGTGCGAGTGGGTGATCGATGGTTGTAGTGGGCTCAGTGGACTGCTGGGACTGTTTCCATCAGTAGCTTTCAATGAATGAATCAATCAACCAGGCAAAAATGGTTCCTTTTAAATACAACTCTACCCGAGGTTTAGTTTACTTTAGAGATACGGCGCATAAACAGGGCCGAGTCCACGCCGACCAGCGATCTCCATCCGCACATTAACACCATCCTACACACACCAGGGACAATTTTACAATTATACCAACCCAATTAACCTACAAACCTGCGCCTCTTTCGAGTGTGGGAGGAAACCGGAGCACTCGGAGAAAACCCACGCAGGTCATGGGGAGAACGTACAAACTCCGTACAGACAGCAGCCGCAGTAAGGATCGAACCAGGGGGTCGCTGGCGCTGTGAGGCAGCAACTCTGTCACTATGCCACCATGTTGGCATAGTGGCAGAGACAATTCCTCAGGCAACTGAGGAAATTCAGTGTCTCCGAGGATCCTCCAGTGCTTCTACGCAGCGGCGGTGGAAAGTATCTTGTCCGGGAACATTACCATCTGGTTTGGGAATTGCTCTGCCAAGGACAAGAAGGCTCTGCAGAGAGTAGTGCGTTCGGCCGAACGCACTATGGGAACTTCACTTGCCCCCCTGCAGGAACTATACAACAGGAGGTTCAACTCCAGAGCAAATAAAATCATGGGAGACCCCTTCCACCCCTGCAACGGACTGTCCCAGCTGCTACGGTCAGGCAAACGCCTCCGTTGCCATGCGGTGAGAACGGAGAGGTTGAGAAGGAGTTTCTTCCCAGAGGCAATTCGGACTGTAAACACCTATCTCACCAGGGACTAACTCTACAGAACGTTTTTCCTTCCATTATTTATTATGCAAAAGAATATGTGCGTTATGATTGTGTTTATAATTTGTTTGGTTGTTTTGTTGTTTGTCTTTTGCACAAAAGTCCACGAGCATTGCCACTTTCATTTCACTGCACATCTCGTATGTGTATGTGACAAATAAACTTGACTTGACTTGTTGCCCTGATGTTATCCCACAGACGTGCGGGTTTGCAGGTTAATTGACCTCTGTAAATTGCCCCTAGTGTGTTGTAGGGAGTGGAATAACATGGAACTAGTGTGAAGGGGTGATGTATGGCCGGTGTGGACTCCAGGGCTTGTTTCCATGCTGTAGCTTTCAAACAACCAATCGGGCAAAAATTGGTCCATTTTCAGAGAACATCACCTGATGTTGGAACCCTCCCGGAGAGAGTCACTCATGCGGAGGCTTATTGCTCATTCAGTGTGGCACTGAAATGGTTAATGCAAAGCAGTCATGTTCAAGAAGGAACTGAAGATGCTGGAAAACCGAAGGCAGACAAAATTGCTGGAGAAACTCAGCGGGTGCAGCAGCATTTATGGAGCGAAGGAAATAGGCAACGTTTCGGGCCGAAACCCGGAAGGGTTTCGGCCTGAAACGTTGCCTATTTCCTATAGTGGATATTGTTCATAGGCAACGTTTCGGGCCGAAACCCTTCTTCAGACTGATGTAGGGTGGGGGTGGGGAGAAGAAGAAAGAAAGAAGAGGAGCTTGAGGGCCGAGGGAGAGCTGAGAAGGAGAGGAGACAGCAAGGGACTACCGGAAATTGGAGAAGTCAATGTTTATGCCACTAGGGTGCAGACTGCCCAAGCAGAATATGAGGTGCTGCTCCTCCAATCTCTGGTGGTGCCCACTCTGGCCATGGAGGAGGCCCAGGACAGAGAGGTCGGATTCGGAATGGAAGGGAGGGGGAGTTGAAGTGCTGAGCCACCGGGAGATCAGGTTGGTTATTGCGGACTGAGCGGAGGTGTTCGACGAAACGATCGCCAAGCCTACGCTTGGTCTCACCGATGTAGATCAGCTGACATCTAGAGCAGTGGATGCAATAGATGAGGTTGGAGGAGGTGCAGGTGAACCTCTGTCACACCTGGCTAGTGGAGTGTTTCAACAGAGGTCACGGCCCAGGCTGTCTGCATGCCCCTTGTCCAGGGTCATGTCTGCGCCCAGATGGTTTTGGAATGGGACTTTGCGCTATCCACGGGCGCTGTCCACGGGGTTTCCGGGACCACAGGGCACTGCGAGGGGTGGAATGCATCCTCAATAAGGATGGTGATAAAGTTGAATAATAGTTTATTTAGTATTTAAGAACATTTATTTCACTGTATTATGGCGGTGACTTTGTTTGTGTTGTTTTGTAATGTATAAATCAATTTTGTAAAAAGTAAGAAAGAACTGCAGATAGAAACATAGAAACATAGAAATTAGATGCAGGAATAGGCCATTCGGCCCTTCGAGCCTGCACCGCCATTCAATATGATCATGGCTGATCATCCAACTCAGTATCCCGTACCTGCCTTCTCTCCATACCCCCTGATCCCCTTAGCCACAAGGGCCACATCTAACTACCTCTTAAATATAGCCAATGAACTGTGGCCTCAACTACCCTCTGTGGCAGAGAGTTCCAGCGATTCACCACTCTCTGTGTGAAAAAAGTTCTTCTCATCTCGGTTTTAAAGGATTTCCCCCTTATCCTTAAACTGTGACCCCTTGTCCTGGACTTCCCCAACATCGGGAGCAATCTTCCTGCATCTAGCCTGTCCAACCCCTTAAGACGCTGGTTTAAATCGAATGTAGACACAAAATGCTGGAGTAACTCAGCGGGTGAGGCAGCATCTCTGGAGAGAAGGGACGAGCAACGTTTCGGGTCGAAACCTAAGCCCCGTCGCCCATTCCTTCTCTCCAGAGATGCTGCCTCACCTGCTGAGTTGCTCCAGCATTCTCTGCCTCCCTTTTATTTTTGTAAATAATTGATTTAAATTTTTTTTGGTTGGTTAAAAAAAAAAAAAGACACGTGGCATTTTGTTTAGAAATGTGGAAAATGCAGGGGATTGAATTCCACTGCCTTCTTAAAGGCTGCCTTCACCGTGACCTGGATTTGCCTTCAGGGGGTCGGGCCAAGCCACAGACTGATCAGCCCCGGCCTCTCATTGATAAAGGGAGATGGAGCTGAGTGGAAAATGTGCATGTGTCACCCGTGCAACATGACACCAAACCCAAATGAAAATATTCCTCTCCCTCATCCAACTGCATGTCCCTAGGGGTCGTACAGTGGGGGGTTTTCCAGAGTTCAGGCATGCACACGTTTGTTGTGCTTGATCTGTGCTTAGCAACTATCCTCTTGCAACTGTACATGGAACCAGGCAGAGGGAAGAAGAAGTGAATGGAATTGAATTGAATTGAAAAGATGTAGCAGGGAAACAGGCCATTCGGCCCACCAAGGGCATGCAGATGGAAAACAGACGAGGAGGATATTTCTTTGGCCACAGGACGACGGTGAATCTGTGTAATTCATTGACGCGGAGGGGGTGGGAGATTGCAACCTTCACCTGCTCCACCCTGTGTCAACGAATGCAATCGACCTGGCGTGCACAGATAGAAGATCAAACAGAGCAAGTTGTCCTATAACTTTAGGCAAGAAGAAGATAGCCACAGACTTCTCTGGAGGCCAAGTCATTGGGTATTTTAAGATGGAGATTAACTTACACAAAAAAGCTGGAGAAACTCAGCGGGTGCAGCAGCATCTATGGAGTGAAGGAAATAGGCGACGTTTCGGGCCGAAACCCTTCTTCAGACTGGAGATTAACTTACTTTGATTCGAGGGTTATGGGACGAAGGCAGGAGAATGGGGGTGGGAGGGAGAGACAGATCAGTCGTGATTGAACGGCGGAGTAGACTTGATGGGCTGAATGGCCTTATTCTGTACCTAGAACTTATGAAGATGTTGACCAGCTCACACAAGTTCTCTGTTTCCCCTCTATCCATCCACTCCGCACACACCAGGAGCAGTTGTTTTACAGGCGTCAGCCAATCTACAAACCTGCACATCTTTGGGATATGGGACAAAGCAAAAATAATTCTGACATTCTACCCAACTCTGCCTCTCAAGATCTTATACACTTCTATAGGTTTCCACTCGACCTCTGAAATTCCAGAGAAAACAATCCAAGTCAGTCCAACCGTATAGCTAACACCCTATAATCACACCATTTCCGCCACCTCCAACGTGACCCCACCACTCGCCACATCTTCCCATCTCCCCCCATGTCTGCCTTCCACAAAGACCGCTCCCTCCGCAACTCCCTTGTCAATTCTTCCCTTCCCTCCCGCACCACCCCCTCCCCGGGCACTTTCCGTTGCAACCGCGAGAAATGCAACACCTGTCCCTTCGCCTCCCCCCTCGACTCCATTCAAGGACCCAAGCAGTCGTTCCAGGAGCGACAAAGGTTCACCTGCATCTCCTCCAACCTCATCTACTGCATCCGCTGCTCTAGATGTCAGCTGATTTACATCGGGGAGACTAAGCGTAGGTTGGGCGATCGTTTCGCAGAACACCTCCGCTCAGTCCGCAATAACAAACCTGAACTCCCGGTGGCTCAGCACTTCAACTCCCCCTCCCATTCCCAATCCGACCTCTCTGTCCTGGGTCTCCTCCATTGCCAGAGTGAGCAACACCAGAAATTGGAGGAACAGCGCCTCATATTCCGCCTGGGTTGCTTGCGTCCGGGTGGCATGAACGTTGAATTCTCCCAGTTTTGCTAGCCCTTGCTGTCTCCTCCCCTTCCTTAACCCTCGAGCTGTCTCCTCCCATCCCCCCCGCCCTCGGGCTCCTCCTCCTCCCTTTTTCCTTCCTTCTCCCCCCCACCCCCCCATCAGTCTGAAGAAGGGTTTCGGCCCGAAAACGTTGCCTATTTCCTTCGCTCCACAGATGCTGCTGCACCCGCTGAGTTTCTCCAGCATTTTTGTCTACCTTCGATTTTCCAGCATCTGTAGTTCAATCTCCACTATAGGAAATAGGCAACGTTTCGGGCCGAAACCCTACGGGTTTCAGCCCGAAACATTGCCTATTTCCTTCGCTCCATAGATGCTGCTGCACCCGCTGAGTTTCTCCAGCATTTTTGTGTACCTACCCTCTAATCCAAGGCAGTATTCTGGAAAAATGATAGAATATTTTCTTTCACATAAATTCATCATTCCTTTAATCAATTTCCTGTGTTATTTCATGCGCCCCTGCAGAGCTAAGGCATCTTTTATTTGCATTACAGTGACTACTGCGTCTACAGCCAATTGCCATAAATGAGAAGACAAACTAAACCTTGCACAGTCTCCGCTCTAGGTCACCGACTGCCTCATCAACAGCTGAGGATTTGGCTGGAGAAATTCTTGTGGTTCCTACCCAAAGTCTTACTTCAATAGGGGTGGCACGGTGGCGCAGCGGTAGAGTTGCTGCCTTACAGCGCCAGAGACCCGGGTTCAACCCTGACCACGGGTGCTGTCTGTGCGGAGTTTGCACGTTCTCCCCGTGACCTGCGTGTGTTTTCTCCAAGCGCTCCGGTTTCCTCCCACACTCCAAAGACGTACAGGTGTGTAGGCTCATCGGCTGGGCAAAGTTGTAAATTCTCCCTGGTGTGTGTAGGATAGGATAGTGTTGGGATCGCAGGTCGGCGTGGACACGATGGGCTGAAGGGCCTGTTTCCGCGCTGAATCTCTACACTAAAACAGCAACACTGCAAGTAATATTCACTTCTACCTTTGGTTTTGATGTTACAATTTATCTTCGTTCCTATGTCGGGTCATTGATGTAATACAGAGATCAAATTCTCAATTACCCACTAAGGGTCTCTTGCTCTGCACCAGATCACGGAGAATTCATCATCCCAGCTATTTGCAAAAACCTCTCCTCACATCTGTTTGAACGCCCCCTTCCTTCTCTTGGACCTCGGCCAATGTGAGGTCCATCTCTGCCAAACCCAACACGAGGAAAAGTAGAATGATGAATGCTGAATCTTTTAGTGAAGGAAGTCGTAACAGGGCACTTGGAAAATAATAACAGGGTTGGGCGGAGGCTACATGGATTTATGAAAGGGATCGTGTTTGACAAATCTGTTGGAGAATCTGATTGTAATTGGCAGAATAGATATGGTTCTGTTTGGACTTTCAGAAGGTCTTTAATGTAACATTATAGATACAGCACAACATTAAAACCAAAGGTAGAACTGACAGTACTCACACTGTAGTAGTTATTTAGTGCAGGTTGGTGTGGGTTGGTGTAGGTTGGTGCAGGTTGGTGTAGGTTGGTGTAGGTTGGTGTAGGTTGGTTCAGGTTGGTTCAGGTTGGTGCAGGTTGGTGCAGGTTGGTGTAGTTTGGTGTAGGTTGGTTCAGGTTGGTTCAGGTTGGTGTAGGTTGGTTCAGGTTGGTGTAGGTTGGTTCAGGTTGGTGTAGGTTGGTGTAGGTTGGTTCAGGTTGGTGTAGGTTGGTGTAGGTTGGTTCAGGTTGGTGCAGGTTGGTGTAGGTTGGTGCAGGTTGGTGCAGGTTGGTGTAGGTTGGTGTGGGTTGGTGTGGGTTGGTGTGGGTTGGTGTGGGTTGGTGTGTGGTTGGTGTAGGTTGGTGTAGGTTGGTGTAGGTTGGTGTAGGTTGGTGTAGGTTGGTGCAGGTTGGTGCAGGTTGGTTCAGGTTGGTGTAGGTTGGTGTAGGTTGGTGTAGGTTGGTGTAGGTTGGTGTAGGTTGGTGTAGGTTGGTGTAGGTTGGTGTAGGTTGGTGTAGGTTGGTGTAGGTTGGTGTGGGTTGGTGTGGGTTGGTGTGGGTTGGTGTTGGTTGGTGTGGGGTGGTGTGGGTTGGTGTAGGTTGGTGTAGGTTGGTGTAGGTTGGTGTGGGTTGGTGTGGGTTGGTGTGGGTTGGTGTGGGTTGGTGTGGGTTGGTGTGGGTTGGTTCAGGTTAGTTTAGAGATACAGCACATTTGGCCCACGCCAACCAGCGATCCCCGTACACTAACACTATCCTACGTACCCGAGGGACAACTTACAGTTTTCGCCAAAGCCAATTAACCCACAAACCTATATGTCTTTGGAATGCATGAGGAAACCGGAGCACCCGGATAAAATCCACGCAGTCACAGGGAGAACGTACAAACATTTACAGTTCCTTGCATCTCCTTTGGTATTTCTTCCCTCTCCTGGAATGGCCCATTAGTGTCCAGAAGCTTACTCTAACTCCTGGAGGTTCCAGAGCCATGCTGGAGGTCAGATCGGCGCTGTTGGAGGTAGGTTGACCATTTATATGGTCAGAGTCATACAGTGTGGAAACAGGCCCTTCGGCCCAACTTGCCCATACTAGTCCCACCTGCCTGCGTTTGACCCATATCCCTCTAAACCTGTCCTATCCATGTACCTGTCTGAATGCCTTTTAAATGTAGCAATAATCCCTGCCTTAACTACCTCCTCCGGCATCTCGTTCCATACACCCACCACCCTTTGTGTGAAAAAGTTACTCTTCAAGTTCCTATTAAATCTTCCCCCCCCCCCCCTCACCTTAAACCGATGCCCTCTGGTTCTCAATTCCTCCACTCTTGGCAAGATACTGTTTGTTTACCTGGACTATTCCTCTCATGATTTCCTACACCACTATAAGATCATCACTCATCCTCCTCCACTCCAAGGAATAGAGCCCTAAGCATGCCAAACCTCTCCCTACAGCTCAGGCGCCTCAAGTCCTGGCAACATCCTCATTAATCTTCACAGCGCCCATCCCAGCTTGGCAACATCTTGACACACAAGAGGCTGCAGAAGCTGCTGGAAGAACTCAGCAGGTCAGGGAAGGGAAGAACGTGGGGGCATGGTCGACACCCTACATCAGGACCTTCTGGGGCTCCCTCACCTGTCAATGAGTTCTGCTGCCTGGCTTCTTCAAGGCCTTTATCCTCTCAGCTGAGTGAATGGGAACCGGGCATTTTCCCCAGTCAATTACTCCAGCACTTAGGGTTTTTTTTAAATTTATTAAACCGGCATCTGCAGTTCCTTATTTCTCGAAAGGAAATTATTCGTTGGTCTTTATTGCAAGATAAAATGTGTGGGAAAAGGTAGAAATAGCTAATCCCAATTATACTGGGTCCTGGCGAGACTGCATGTAGAATATTACAACGTCTGGTGTTCCTGTGTAATAGCCCTGTCCCACGCTGCGAGTTTGTTCCAAGAGCTCTCCCGAGTATAAAAAAAAAATCAAACTCGTGGTAAGCACGGAGAATGAACGTAGCGGGTACGTCGGAGCTCGGGGACGTCTCTTAGCGCTAACGGCAGGTACTCGGGAAGACTCGCTAACGGCAGGTAAGCACGGGAAGACTGGTGAAGATTTTTCAACACGATGAAAAATGGCCACGAGAGCCTCGAGTACCGACGAGTGGCCATTACCGTAAATCTCCAAATTCGAATCAGGGCAAACTCGGGACAACTCTTGGAATGAACTCGTACCGTGGGGGCAGGGGTTTAAGCAAGGATGTAGTGGAGAGAGTTGAGGTAACGGTTCATCAGATGTATGGCTGCTTTGTGGCACTTGAAGGGGTTAAGAAGGCTAGATCTTCACTCTGTGCAGGAAGGAACTACAGATGCTGGTTTACACCGAAGATAGACACAAAAAGCTTGAATAACTCAGCGGGTCAGGCAGCATCTCTGGAGAAAAGGAATAGGTGACTTTTGGGTCGAGACCCTTTTCCCCTGACTCTCAGTTTGAAGAAGGGTCTCACCCCGAAATGTCACCTATTCCTTTTAGTTTGGGTTAGAGATCAGCACGGAAACAGGCCATTCGGCCCACAGATTCCACGCCGACCAGCCATTAACACTATTCTGCACACACTGGGGACAATTTTACAATGACACTGCGACAATTAACCTACAAACCCGTACATCTTTGCAGTGTGGAGGGTGCAGTTCTGATGGGAAGAGGGATGCTGTTCCACAGTCTAGGAGCTGCAACCACAAAGGCACGGTCGCCCCTGAGGATGTTCAGTAACATAGAAACATAGAAACATAGAAAATAGGTGCAGGAGTAGAGGCCATTCGGCCCTTCGAGCCTGCACCGCCATTCAATATGATCATGGCTGAACATCCAACTCAGTATCCTGTACCTGCCTTCTCTCCATACCCCCTGACCCCTTTAGCCACAAGGGCCACATCTAACTCCCTCTTAAATATAGCCAATGAACTGTGGCCTCAACTACCTTCTGTGGCAGAGAATTCCACAGATTCACCACTCTCTGTGTAAAAAATGATTTTCTCATCTCGGTCCTAAAAGATTTCCCTCTTATCCTTAAACTGTGTGACCCCTTGTTCTGGACTTCCCCAACATCGGGAACAATCTTCCTGCATCTAGCCTGTCCAACCCCGAGTCGGCTGGTCTGAGGGTCGTGGAGGTGGTGTGGAGGATAAGCAGACGTTTAATGTAGGTGGGGGCAAGCCCATTAAGGGCTTTGTAGACCTTTGTAGGCAAGTTAAGCATTTGAAAACAAAATGCTCATTGGCCTGAAGTGTGAGATGATGTTTCCACATATATTGCCTGACATGCTGAGTATTTTCAGCACTTTACGTCTTATGTTGTTAAACTAAACGATTTGGTTACAAATGTTCTGCTTTTTCTGGGATCGTGCCAAAGACGTCTTGGCCTCGCTCCTGTCCTATGTCGCAAGAAGGACACGGCAGGAGTATTATACCCTGTGGGAAGGAACTGCAGATGCTGGTTTAAACCGAAGATAGACACTAATTGCTGGAGTAACTCAGCGGGACAGGCAGCATCTCTGGAGAGAAGGAATGGGTGACGTTTCAAGTCGAGACCCATCTTTAGTCACCCGTTCCTTCTCTCCGGAGATGCTGCCTGTCCCACTGAGTTACTCCAGCTTTTTGTGTCTGTCATAGCTAGAATTCTCTAGAATTCTAGAATTCGCTAGAATTTAGAAGATTGAGGGGGGATTTATAGAAACTTACAAAATTCATAAGGGGTTGGACAGGCTAGATGCAGGAAGATTGTTCCCGATGTTGGGGAAGTCCAGAACAAGGGGTCACAGTTTATGGATAAAGGGGAAATCCTTTAGGACCGCCCGAGATGAGAAAAACATTTTTCACACAGAGAGTGGTGAATCTCTGGAACTCCCTGCCACAGAAGGTAGTTGAGGCCAGTTCATTGGCTATATTTAAGAGGGAGTTAGATGTGGCCCTTGCGGCTAAAGGGATCAGGGGGTATGGAGAGAAGGCAGGTATGGGATACTGAGTTGGATGATCAGCCATGATCATATTGAATGGCAGTGCAGGCTCGAAGGGCTGAATGGCCTCTACTCCTGCACCTATTTTCTATGTTTCTATAGGAGTAGTTTATTGTCGGTCAGGGTTTTTGAAACACGTCGTGAAGTCATCTAACTCAAGTTCTCTCTCTTTAACAGCTCGCTGTTGACTCTGACGGAATGGGGACTAAATGGGCAGCTGGTGATCGTCACACCAGACCATAAACAGAGGTCAAACGACACGCACTTCCAGTAAAAAATGGGGAAATTAAACATTTCTGGAAGCAATTAAGGAAACACACTAACATCGGAGACAGTTCCTCCAGGTTAACTCCTAGGATTAGGGGGATCTCTCTTTTCATGAGCTGACACCAAAATCAGATCTATATTCTCCAGAGTTTAAATGAATGAGGGGTGATCTGTAGAAGCACAAGATCCCCGAGGGAATAAAACGGGTTAGATGGTTGAGAGGCATTCTCCGACACAGGGCCTCTGTTACAACATGCTGATGTAACTCAGCGGGACAGGCAGCATCTCTGGAGAGAAAGAATCAGTGCAGTTTGGGGTCGAGGGTCTCGCCCAGAAACGTCACCTATTCCTCGTCTCCAGAGATGCTGCCTGACCCGCTGAGTTACTCCAGCTTTTTATGTGTAAACCAGCATCTGCAGTTCCTTCCTCCACATGGACGGAGTTACAAGGTTAGTGTAGTTTAGTTTAGTTTAGTTTAGAGATACAGCACGGAAACAGGCCCTTCATCCCACCGAGTCCATGCCGACCCTCCACACTAGGGACAACGTTACAATTGGACCAAGCCAATTGACCCACAAACCTGCATGTCTTTGGCGTGTAGGAGGAAGCCGGAGATCGCGGAGAAAACCCACGGGGAGAGCGTGCAAACTCCGTACAGACAGCACCCGTAGTCAGGATCGAACCCGGGTCTCTGGCGCTGTGAGGCAGCAACTCTACCGCTGCGCCACCGTGCGGCCCTGGGTTGTTGTAGGGAGGTCCACGGCAGAGGGTTGTTAAACACTGGGAGTTCTCATCCCCAACGAGATCATGGTGGCTGGGGGTATTCACACAAGAAGGCAGCGCAGAGGGAGAAGAGGAGGGAAAGAGACTGCAGACCTAAGACTTTTGCCTCCATCACAGTGAGGAGATGCTGGGTGGACTCACTGTGGTGGATGTTAATATGTGTTTATTGTTGTTTTATTGTATGGTATTATATGTATGACTGCTGCAATTTCGTTCAGACTTCGGTCTGAATGACAATAAAAGGCTATCTATCTATCTATCTATCTATCTATCTATCTATCTATCTATCTATCTTTCTATCTATCTATATATTTTTGGAAGATGAGGAAATCAAGGGTGATGGGGAACTGCCACAAAAAAGGAGATGAGGTCTGGGGAAGATCTACTATGATCATATTGAGGGGCAGGGCAGGCTTTTGGGGCCTAGTGGCCTAGTCTTGCTTCACTTTGTTAATAGAAACAAGCAACTAAACAAGGTTAGCAAAAGCAGAGGACAGAGGTTTAAGGTGAGGGGGAAGTTTTAATGAAACTTGAGGGACAACTATTTTTACACAAAGGGTGGTGGGTGTATGGAACGAGCTGCCAGAGCAGGCAGTTGTGGCAGTTACCATCACAATGTTTAAATAAAAAATTTGGACGGGTACATGGTCATAAGGTCATAAGGAATAGGCGTAGAATTAGGCCATTCAGCCCATCAAGTCTACTCTGCCATTCAATCATGGCTGATCTATCCCTCCCTCCTAACCCCATTCTCCTGCCCTTTACCCATAACCTCTGACACCTGTACTAATCAATGATCTATTTACAGGTAGACAAAATTGCTGGAGAAACTCAGCGGGTGCGGCAGCATCTATGGAGCGAAGGAAATAGGCAACGTTTCCTATTTCCTTCGCTCCTTGCAAAGAGTTGAACAATCTCCACTAGAGGAAACGTCGCCTATTTCCTTCGCTCCATAGATGCTGCTGCACCCGCTGAGTTTCTCCAGCAATTTTGTGTACCTTCGATCTTCCAGCATCTGCAGTTCCTTCTTGAACACAATAATCTATCTATCTCTGCCTTAAAAATATCTACTAACTTGGCCCCCACAGCCGTCTGCGCCAAAGAATTCCGCAGATGGATAGTTTAAGAAAGAACTGCAGATGCTGGAAAAATCGAAGGTAGACAAAAATGCTGGAGCAACTCAGCGGGTGAGGCAGCGTCTATGGAGAGAAGGAATAGGCGACGTTTTGGGTCGAGACCCTTCTTCAGACTGATGAAGAAGATTCCCTCAGTCTGAAGAATGGACTCGGCCCGAAACGTCGCCTATTCCTTCTCTCCATAGATGCTGCCTCACCCGCTGAGTTACTCCAGCACCTTGGTCCACCACAGATGCATAGAATAGGTTGAGAGGGACGTGGGCCAAACCCAGGCAGGTGGGTCTAGTGCAGATGGGACACGTTGGTCGGTGTGGGCAAGGTGGGCCGAAGGGCCTGTTTCCATGCTGTATGGAGGCCGATTGGGGGAGATTCAGCGAGACCTGGGTGTCATGGTACACCAGTCATTGAAGGTAGGCATGCAGGTGCAGCAGGCCGTGAAGAAAGCGAATGGTATGTTAGCTTTCATAGCAAGAGGATTTGAGTATAGGAGCAGGGAGGTTCTACTGCAGTTGTACAGGGTCTTGGTGAGACCACACCTGGAGTATTGCGTGCAGTTTTGGTCTCCAAATCTGAGGAAGGACATTATTGCCATAGAGGGAGTGCAGAGAAGGTTCACCAGACTGATTCCTGGGATGTCAGGACTGTCTTATGAAGAAAGACTGGATAGACTTGATTTATACTCTCTAGAATTTAGGAGATTGAGAGAGGGGATCTTATAGAAACTTAAAAAATTCTTAAGGGGTTGGACAGGCTAGATGCAGGAAGATTGCTCCCGATATTGGGGAAGTCCATGACAAGGGGTCACAGCTTAAGGATAAGGGGGAAATCCTTTAAAACCGAGATGAGGAGAACTTTTTTCACACAGAGAGTGGTGAATCTCTGGAACTCTCTGCCGCAGAGGGTAGTCGAGGCCAGTTCATTGGCTATATTTAAGAGGGAGTTAGATGTGGCCCTTGTGGCTAAGGGGATCAGAGGGTATGGAGAGAAGGCAGGTACGGGATACTGAGTTGGATGATCAGCCATGATCATATTGAATGGCGGTGCAGGCTCGAAGGGCCGAATGGCCTACTCCTGCACCTAATTTCTATGTTTCTATGTCTATGTTTCTATGGCTCTCTATGACAAACAAGTCAACGCCGTGGTAAAAGCTAGCTACTTTCAGCTTCGGACGATAGCTAAAATAAAACAATTCCTCCACTACGATGACCTCGAAAAGATCATCCACACATTTATCTCCTCCCGCGTTAGATTACTGCAACTCCCTTTACACTGGCATCAGCCAATCTTCCCTGTCCCGCCTGCAACTGGTCCAAAACGCCACAGCCAGACTCCTGACGGGCACCCGAAACAGGGGCCACATCACCCCGATCCTGGCAAAACTCTCTCCACTGGCTCCCTGTGCGGTCCCATAGACATTTCAAGACCCTCCTTTATGTCTACAAAGCCCTCAATGGGCTTGCCCCCTCCTACATTAAAAGTTTTCTCACCCACCACTCCCCCTCCAGGCCCCTCAGATCGGCCGACTTGGGGCTGCTGAATATCCCGCGGTCTAGGCATAAGCTCAGGGGCGACCGTGCCTTTGCGGTTGCAGCTCCTAGACTGTGGAACAGCAGCATCCCCCTTCCCAACAGAACAAACTGCCCCCTCCATCGACTCCTTTAAGCCAAGACTAAAATCTTATCTACACTCCCAAGCCTTTCCTGACGTCCACTGAGCGAGGGCTACAGGTATATATGTATGTCGTTTGTTTGTTTAGACTATTCTTATAACAAATGTAAAGCACTTTGGCCAACGAGAGTTGTTTTTTTAAATGTGCTATAGAAATAAATTGACGACTCTAACTTCAGGTGCTGGTTTACAAAAAAAAGGACATCAAGTCCTGGAACACAGTCCATGTTTTCCAGAGATGCTGCCTGACCCACTGAGTTAATCGAGGGCTTTGTGTCCAATTTATTAGGTTAGATTGACTGATTGGCTGGTATTTTGCAGTCAACGTGCCTGACAGCTTAACCCTTGTTTATTCAACCCTTCCCGCTTCACCACCAGCGCTCTCCAGGGTTGTCAGTGTCCGCCATTCATCATTTTTATATCATTTGTATTTTTTTCCCCAACAAAGCTGGCCAAAGCCGAGTTCAGCTGATGCAAGAACCTGCCAGTGTGTGTTTAAAGCATTCTACTCTTCTCAGCTGTGGCAAGCAGGCCCATTAAGCCCAGCACGTGATTCCCCAATGCTCTCGAGTAGTCGCTGACAATAGAAAGATGTTTTTAAGGCGGAAATTGACAGATTCTTGATTAGCAAAAGGGACCGGCAACCCAGCCGAAGACTCGTCAGTTGTTGCAACCGGGAGGGAAGTGGACACATCGCCCCGAGGAACAAGGGGCCGGTCGGAGGGTGAACCGGGGCAATGCCACCGGCTGCAGGCTTCAAGGTCGGCTGTAGGAGGCGCCACTGGGACACATAGATGGCTGGGAGAGGAGAGGAGAGGAGAGGAGGAGGAGAGAGGAGAGAGGAGAGGAGAGGAGGGGGGTGGAGGGGAGTGGAGTGGAGTGGAGGGAGTGGACAGGACAGAGAGTGAGAGGTGGAGTGTGGAGTGTGGAGTGTGGAGATGAGAGAGGAGTGGGGTAGGAGAGGAGAGGAGTGAAGTGAAGAGGAGTGGAGAGGATAGGAGAGGAGAGGAGAGGAGTGGAGTGGAGTGGAGTGGAGTGGAGTGGAGAGGAGAGGAGAGGAGTGGAGTGGAGTGGAGTGGGGTGGAGTGGAGTGGAGTGGAGTGGAGTGGGGTGGACAGGACAGGAGTGGAGTGTGGAGTGTGGAGTGTGGAGTGTGGAGATGAGAGAGGAGTGGGTAGGAGAGGAGAGGAGTGAAGTGAAAAGGAGTGGAGAGGATAGGAGAGGAGAGGAGTGGAGTGGAGTGGAGAGGAGAGGAGAGGAGTGGAGAGGGGAGTAGAGGAGAGGAGAGGAGGGGTGAGGAGAGGAGAGGAGAGGGGAGGAGAGGGGAGGAGAGGAGAGGAGAGGAGAGGAGAGGAGAGGAGAGGAGAGGGGAGGAGAGGGGGAGGAGAGTGGAGGAGAGTGGAGGAGAGAGTGGAGGAGAGTGGAGGAGAGTGGAGGAGAGTGGAGGAGAGTGGAGAGGAGAGGAGTGGAGAGGAGTGGAGAGGACAGGAGAGGGATGTGAGTTCACGAGAACTGCTCCAGTACATCGAGCAGGCGGGCCGAAAGGTCTTAGGACTTTGAATAGGCGCCAAATTGGCAGTGCCCGTATCGGTAATATATGTAAAATGAAACTCACTGTGCAGCTGCCTAGATGACAAATAAAGCACGATTAACTATTGACAGGGGGGTTATTCGGAGAAGGCAGGAGAATGGTGTTGACAGGAAAAGATAGAACAGAGATGATTGAAACGTGGAGGAGACATAATGGGCCGAATGGCCTCATTCTTCTCCTACCACATGAATTTATGAAGATGAGTATGTCGGATCAACGTTGGAAAGCAAAATAGCAGACTCTGTTCCCTTGTTCCCCTCTCCCTGTAATTCGTGTCCCTGTCCCTGTCCCTGCCCTCCTTGCTAATTAATTGCTGTTGGATAGTGTTTGGTTAGTGGGCTATCTTTATACAATGCCCCAAATTCAGAAAGATATTTACACGTGTGTCCTGACAGAGATGACTTTACTGGTACAGCACGATTCTGACATCCGAGACCACTTGGGGCGTTGGTTATACTAGACCGACAGGTTTTCTAGAGTAGATACAGTGTAGAACAGTGTAAGGACAGGTCCTTTGGCTGACAATGTCTGTACCGAACATAATGCCATGTTACACAAAAAATCTGGAGAAACTCAGTGGGTGCAGCAGCATCTATGGAGCGAAGGAAATAGGCAACGTTTCCCATTTCCTTCGCTCCATGCAAAGAGTTGAACAATCTCCACTAGAGGAAATAGGCGACGTTTCGGGCCGAAACCCTTCCGGGTTTTGGCCCGAAACGTTGCCTATTTCCTTCGCTCCATAGATAGATGCTGCTGCACCCGCTGAGTTTCTCCAGCAATTTTGTGTACCTTCGATCTTCCAGCATCTGCAGTTCCTTCTTGAACACAATAATCTATCTATCTCCGTCTTAGATAGATAGAAGGAAATAGGCAACCTTCGGAAATAGGCAACGTTTTCGGCCGAAACCTTCGGAAATAGGCAATGTTTCGGGCCGAAACCGAAACGTTGCCTATTTCCTTCGCTCCATAGATGCTGCTGCACCCGCTGAGTTTCTCCAGCTTTTTTGTCTACCTTCGATTCTCCAGCATCTGCAGTTCCTTCTTAAACATGATGCCATGTTAAACTGATCTTGGCATGTACATGATCCACCTCTGGGCTGCGGGTCTGCGGAGCGGAGCGGGCGGTGCCGACTCTAACATCGGGAGCCTGGGAGCTCCAAACCGGCGCGGCCTTGTCGGCTTCGGGAAACCGCGGTCCCCAGTCGCGAAGCGGCCGTTCCAGGTGGCCCAGCCGCTGAGAGGACTCTCCCAACGCCGGGGCAACAGCACCCGGCCAGAACGGCCAGGAACATCGGGCCTCCGTAGAGGCAACAGCGGTGGCCTCAATAGGCCTGACTTTGGGAGAACTGGGGATGGGGACTGGACATTGTGCCTTCCCCCACAGTGGCAATCATTGTGGGGGGATGATTTTTTTTTTGTGTGTAAGGAAACATGTTAGTCTGTGTCCAAGATGGCTGTCGGAAGGGAGAGTGGACGCTGGCGTGCTTTAGCTGCTGCTGCTCTCTCTTCACATTGTCTTTTAGATTTTTTTGGTCTTTGGAGCGATTTCTATCTTTAATTTGTGTATTGGTGATGTCCTTATTATTTATTTCACTCCGACTATATCTTTTTTTCTCTCTTGTTAATCTCTGTAAGGTGTCCTTGAGACTTTGAAAGGTGCCCGCAAATAAAATTTATTATTATTATTATTATTATTATATACATATACCTATCTAAAAGCAGCTGCCGATCGGAACGCCTGTTGAATGTTTAGTAGAGTGTTAAATTTGTTCATGATATGTATTTTTATTTCTATTTATTTTTTAATGCACACTGAATGGACACTGGTTGAGCAACGTTTTTTTGTTTCCTCTGGGTATGTGAATACTCAGGAAATGACAATAAAGATTGTCTGCTGCCACAGAGGGTAGTTGAGGCCAGTTCTGCCACAGAGGGTAGTTGATGCCAGTTCATTGGCTATATTTAAGAGGGAGTTGGATGTGGCCCTTGTGGCTAAGGGGATCAGGGGGTATGGAGAGAAGGCAGGTACGGGATACTGAGTTGGATGATCAGCCATGATCATATTGAATGGCGGTGCAGGCTCGAAGGGCCGAATGGCCTACTCCTGCACCTAATTTCTATGTTTCTATGTAAGATATACAATACAATACAACAATACAATACAAATAGCATTATCATATCTGCCTTCATCATTGGGTATTTTTAAGGCGGAGATTGATAAGTTCTTGATTAGTACGGGTGTCGGGGGTGTTACGGGGAGAAGGCAGGAGAGAATGGCAACGAGAGGGAAAGATAGATTGAATGTAGTGGGACATGTTGGTCAGTGTTGGGCAAGTTGGGCTGAAGACCCACGCTGTCCGACTCAAGGATACTCTGACTCTATGACAATGTGAACAAGTTAAGCACTGACCACCACGTTGGTCCCATTGTCCGGCAGGGTGTCGATGGCCAGACTGGCCCCCACTAGATCCTGACTCAGACGGTCCCCTTCAGCTTCCAATGTTTTGACGGAGTCGATATTGATGTGCGCACTGCGTCTCCATCGCTGGCCCTTCAGATTCACGGCGTCGGCACTTGTGTACGGGGGCTGATAAGGGAAATCTATTAAATGACACAGAATAAAGACAAGGAGTTAGCACTTGGTGTCTGGGTAGGGTTTGTTATTAAGATGCTGCATGGAAACATGCCCTTCGGCCTTCCGAGTTCACGCCAACCACTCATCCACACCCATTCACACTGACAGAGGTTTACCTGCAACTCTTCCAACCTCATCTATTGCGTCCGCTGCTCTAGATGTCAGCAGATCTATGTCGGTGAGACCAAGCGGAGGTTGGGCGATCGTTTCGCCGAACACCTCCGCTCGGTCCGCAATAACCAAGCTGACCTCCCGGTGGCTCAGCACTTCAACTCCCCCCTCCCACTCCGTCTCCGACCTCTCTGTCCTGGGTCTCCTCCATGGCCACACAGCGAGCAACACCCGGAAATTGGAGGAACAGCACCTCATATTCCGTTTGGGGAATCTGCATCATTGGGGCATGAACATCGAATTCTCCCAATGTTGTTAGTCCTTGCTGTCTCCTCCCCTTCCTCAGTCCCCTGCTGTCTCCTCCCATCCCCCAGCCTTCGGGCTCCTCCTCCTTTTCCCTTTCTTGTCCCCGCCCCCGATCAGTCTGAAGAAGGGTTTCGGCCCGAAACGTTGCCTATTTCCTTCGCTCCATAGATGCTGCTGCACCCGCTGAGTTTCTCCAGCATTTTTGTCTACCTTCGATTTTCCAGCATCTGCAGTTCTATCTCCACTATAGGAAATAGGCAACGTTTCGGGCCGAAACCCTGCGGGTTTCAGCCCGAAACGTTGCCTATTTCCTTCGCTCCATAGATGCTGCTGCACCCGCTGAGTTTCTCCAGCTTTTTTGTGTAACCTTCGATTCTCCAGCATCTGCAGTTCCTTCTTAAACCCATTCACACTCATTTGGTTTCCTAGTACCCCTATAAGTAAGTAAGTAAGTAAGTAATATTTGTTTATATAGCACTTTTAAACAAAATCACTTTGAACCAAAGTGCTTTACAGAGATTGATTAAATTAATTGAACAGATTAAATGTCAATAAATCCATATAAAAGAAAAAAGAAAAAAAGAAAAAAAGACACAGAACAGCACACTATGGAAATCAACAAGAAACGTCCCCCCACAGCAGAATTCACCGTGAGGGAAGGCACTAACAATATCCAGTTCTCCTCCTCATAGTCCACCCGAGGTCGGGGTCTATATGTGGCCTCCTCAGCCAACTATTGTCACAGGTACAGTGAAAGGCTATTGCTGCATGCTAACCAGTCAGCAGAAAGACAATACATGATTACAATCCACATATAGAAACATAGACAATAGGTGCAGGAGTAGAGGCCATTCGGCCCTTCGAGCCTGCACCATTCGCCATTCAATAGGATCATGGCTGATCATCCAACTCAGTATCCTGTACCTGCCTTCTCTCCATACCCCCTGATCCCTTTAGCCACAAGGGCCACATCTAACTCCCTCTTAAATATAGCCAATGAACTGTGTGGCCTCAACTACCTTCTGTGGCAGAGAATTCCAGTGATTGACCACTCTCTGTGTGAAAAATGTTTTCCTAATCTCGGTCCTAAAAGATTTCCCCTTTATCCTTAAACTGTGACCCCTTGTTCTGGACTTCCCCAACATCGGGAACAATCTTCCTGCATCTAGCCTGTCCAACCCCTTAAGAATTTTGTAAGTTTCTATAAGGTCTCCCCTCAATCTTCTAAATTCTAGCGAGTACAAGCCGAGTCTATCCAATACATGTCCACTGTGTACAGATATATGATAAAGGGAATAACACTTAGTGCAATATAAAGTCATGTAAAGTCCGGTTAAAGATAATCCAAGGATCTCCAATAAGGCAGATGGTACCTCAGGACTGCTCTCTAATTGTTGATATGACAGTTCAGTTTCAGGTCGAGACCCTTTGTGAGACCCGAAACGTTACCTATTCCTTCGCTCAATAGATGCTGCCTCACCCGCTGAGTTTCTCCAGCAATCTTGTCTACCCGTTCACGCTAGTTCTATGTTGCCTCACTTTCTCACCCACTCCATATTTGTACAATTTTACAGAGGGCCACGCACCTCTTTGGGTTGTGGGAGGAGATCGGAGCGCCCGGAGGAAACTCACACGTGCAAACTCTGCCCAGACAGCACCCGGGGTCAGGATTGAACCGGGGTCTCTGCCACTGGGCAGGAGGCAGAAGCTCCACCAGCTGTGCCTCCACGCCGCTCCCGAAATACATTAACGCAAATAGCACGCTTTTTAATAGAAGGACAGGAAATTAAACAAGGCCACAGAATAGCAGAAACATGGGTGTTAAGTGCTCAGGTGGGGAATGAAACCGTTAGAAAATATAACACTGCTTCTGCAGTAACACAGCCTGAAACACATCTGTCTGGAATTATCTCCCTGTTTTGCAATAAGCTTTTCATCAACTATGATATTCATTGCAATAGTCCTCTGTTGTTGCATCTCAAATTCTCAGAAACTGACGGTATTCATTTGAAATCCAATTCTGATTTTTATCACATTTTGCTTTCAGCAAAAGATCAGTACAAACGTTAACTGTTTTGTGTGGAATTACTGTAAAGTACGTAAATAAAAATGTGATCCCTGAATTTGGCTGCAAAATACATCTGTTTTATTGTTATGTAGTTAGAAATTGATTGTCCTTGTTCGAAAAGAGTGAGTCACTGCATGCTCTCTGCTTCTGAAGCTTTGGGGGAGAATTTAGAAGACCAAGGAGCTCATTGTAGACTTCAGGAAGTCCAGAGGCGGCACGCACACCCCCATCCACATTAACGGGACGGAGGTGGAACGTGTTTCTAGCTTCAGGTTCCTGGGAGTCAACATCTCCGATGACCTCTCTTGGACCCACAATACCTCTACTCTGATCAAGAAGGCTCATCAGCGTCTCTTCTTCCTGAGGAGACTGAAGAAGGTCCATCTGTCTCCTCAGATCCTGGTGAACTTCTACCGCTGCACCATCGAGAGCATCCTTACCAACTGCATCACAGTCTGGTATGGCAGCTGCTCTGTCTCCGACCGGAAGGCATTGCAGAGGGTGGTGAAAATTGCCCAATGCATCACCGGTTCCTCGCTCCCCTCCATTGAGTCTGTCCAAAGCAAGCGCTGTCTGCGGAGGGCGCTCAGCATCGCCAAGGACTGCTCTCACCCCAACCATGGACTGTTTACCCTCCTACCATCCGGGAGGCGCTACAGGTCTCTCCGTTGCCGAACCAGCAGGTCGAGGAACAGCTTCTTTCCGGCGGCTGTCACTCTACTCAACAACGTACCTCGGTGACTGCCAATCACCACCCCCCCCCCCGGACACTTATTATTATTTATTCAAATCGTTTGCTATGTCGCTCCTCCAGGGAGATGCTAAATGCATTTCGTTGTCTCTGTACTGTACACTGACAATGACAATTAAAATTGAATCTGAATCTGAATTTGGGCCATTGTTCAGTTTAGAGATACAGATATATATATATAGATATAGAGATATTGAGATACAGCGATCCCATCGGCCCACCGAGCCCACACTGACCAGCGATCCCTGTGCACTAGCACCACCCGACACCCACAAGGAACAATTTACAATCTTTACTGATGTCAATGAACCTACAAACCTGTTCGCCTTTGGAGTGTGGGAAGAAACCGGAGCACATGGAGAAAACCCACGCAGGCCACGGGGTGAACATACAAACTCCGCACAGACAACACACGTAGTCAGGATCGAACCCGGGTCTCAGGCTCAGGGTCCCACCAAAAATGTGTGAACATTCAGAGTCGCCACAATGTGTAACTCAGTGGAATCATTGGTCAGAATCCAAATATTGAATGTCATTAAAATCAAATAATTTAAGTTGAGAGAGGAAAGATTTAATTGGAAACTTTGTATTTGCACACAGAGGGTGGTCTGTACATGGAACGAGCTGCCAGGGGTGGTGGTTGACACAGGTAGGATCACAATGTATACAAAACATTTGGGCAAATACTTGGATAGGATATGTTTAGTGGGTACAGGCCAAACGCAGGCAGGTTTAGTTTAGTTTATTGTCACATGTTACGAGGTACATTAAAAGCTTTTTTGTTACCTGCTATTGAGTTAGCAGAAGGTCACTGCGGATGTCCACAATGTACAGACACATGATAAAGGGAATAACGTTTAGTGCAAGATAAAGGCCGATTAAAGATAGTCCGAGGTAGACAAAAATGCTGGAGAAACTCAGCGGGTGAGGCAGCATCTTTGGAGCGAAGGAATAGGTGACGTTTCAGGGTTGAGACCACACCGGCCAACATGTCCCATCTACACTAGTCCCAGCTGCCCGCGTTTGGCCCATATCCCTCCAAACCTGTCCTATCCATGTACCTGTCTAACTGTTTCTTAAATGTTGGGATAGTCCCAGCCTCAACTATCTCCTCTGGCAGCTCGCTCCATACACCCACTGTGTGAAAAAGTTACCCCTCAGATTCCTATTCAATCTTTTCCATTTATGTCGTCTGTACTCACCTATAACATCACATCCTGGTTCACCCTCACCTCTGTCAAAGACAAATCAACGCTTTCCCGGATCATCGATCAGGCAAGCAAAATAACTGGCAAAACTCAACATCAATTATCAGTACTCCACACCCAGGCAGTTAAAAGGAAAGCCAATCTCATTACACAGGATCCCACCCACCCCTGCACAAGTCTTTCCAACTTCTGCCATCAGGCCGCCGATATAAAGTCCCTCTATCCAAGAAAAACATCCACAAAAACTCATTCATACCCATTGCCATAAACAGCTTAAATAAAAAATGAACAATGGACAAATTAACCCTGACGCATTGTCACTTTACCCGTATCCACAACTTTTATCTTGTCTATTTTTTACAGTTTTTAATCTTATATTTGCTTTTAAGATCGATACACACTGTGTGTGCTCACAGAAATCTGTGCTGTATGACTGCTTATCAGTACATTGTCCTGTCTGTATGTTGAGCCACGTCAAAGAAGATTAAAGTTTTCTGAATCTGAATCTGAAGTCTTGTGGTACAACAACAGCATGCCATCCCAACTTCTATAATCAAAGCCCTTACTGATGAAGGGCAATTAAAAGCCGAAGTTCGTGTATTCAGGCAACATCTCTGGGGAACATGGACAGATGATATTTTGGGTCGAACCCTTCTCCAGCATGTGTGTCCTTTTGTGTCAACCAGCATCTGCAGCTCCTAGTTTCTGCAAAATGGCACATGTGGACAACAAACACATACTGAGCATAACAAGAGGATTTCAGTGTAGGAGTAGAGAGGTTCTTCTGCAGTTGTATAGGGCTCTGGTGAGACCACATCTGGAGTATTGTGTACAGTTTTGGTCTCCTAATCTTGAGGAAGGTGATTGAGGCAGTGCAGCGTAGGTTCACCAGATTGATCCCTGGGATGGCGGGGCTGTCATATGAGGAAAGATTGAAAAGACTAGGCTTGTATTCACTGGAGTTTAGAAAGACGAGGGGGGATCTTATAGAAACATATAAAATTATAAAAGGACTGGACAAGCTAGATGCAGGAAAAATGTTCCCAATGTGGGGCAAGTCCAGAACCAGGGGCCACAGTCTTAGAATAAAGGGGAAGCTATTTAAGATTGAGGTGAGAATTTTTTTTTTTCATCCAGAGAGTTGTGAATTTGTGGAATTCCCTGCCACAGAGGGCAGTGGAGACCAAGTCACTGGATGGATTTAAGAGAGAGTTAGATAGAGCTCTAGGGGCTGGTGTAGTCAAGGGATATGGAGAGAAGGCAGGCATGGGTTATTGACAGGGGACGATCAGCCATGATCACAATAAATGGCGGTGCTGGCTCGAAGGGCCGAATGGCCTCCTCCTGCACCTATTTTCTATGTTTCTATTCAAAGGAACAGAAGCAATGAACAAAGACTCCTAGACAGAATCTTAGATGGAAAAACAGCTGGTAGCATAGGAGTATTGGAATTCCCGCTACTGTAATTATGGCTATGAACAGGCTGTGCATGATCCAACTGATTCATTTAAGTCAGGGGAGAGGGAAACATTTAAGAGATCAATATTGGTAGCTCATGCAATTGACAAGCTACTTTGCTCAACTCAGAGTCTGAAGAAGGGTCTCGACCGAAACGTCACCCATTCCTTCTCTCCAGAGATGCTGCCTGTCCTGCTGAGTTACTCCAGCATTTTGTGTCTACAGCCATCAGGCTATTAAACCTGGCTCGGATAAAACTCTGATTATTAATAACCAATTATCTGTTATTTGCACTTTATCAGTTTATTTATTCATGTGTGTGTGTATATTTATATTACAGTATATGGCCACACTGATCTGTTTTGTAGTAAATGCCTACTATGTTCTGTATGCTGAAGCAAAGCAAGAATTTCATTGTCCTATACAGGGACACATGACAATAAACTCACTTGAACTTGAACTTGAACTACCTTCGATTTAAACCAGCATCTGCAGTTGTTCGCTACAGATTTATTTAAAGAATCATTTAGTGCAACGTAGATAAAAATGCTGGAGAAACTCAGCGGGCGAGGCAGCACCTATGGAGTGAAGGAAATAGGAGCAGCTCCTTCTTAAAACATTTCGTCTGCCTCAGTTCCTTCTTAAACATTTAGCACAAAGCTATCTGTTTTTAATCTCTTGCAAGCAACGGAACTGCAACTTTCCTCTTCAAAACCTTATTGCTAAGTAAGAACTTTGAATGAGAGTGAGCACGTTGCTTTAGACACACCACTAGAGCTGCTGCCTCACAGCGCCACACATCCCGGGCCTCTGGCGCTGCGATGCAGCCCTCTAGCCCGCTACCATGCAGCCCTCTAGCCCGCTACCATGCAGCCCTCTAGCCCGCTACCGTGCTGGAAAACAAGTTTTATCATTTAAATCGTCCCATCAAACGATAGATGGGGACAAGGAACTGCAGATGCTGGTTTACACAGACAGCATCTCTGGCGAACATAACTAGGTTATGTTATAATGACAATTTAATAGACTATTGACCATTATGTTTAATGACAATTAAATAGACTATTGACTATTGACTATTGACTAGGTGACATTTCAGGTCAAGACCCTTCTTCAGATTCAGATAAATGGAGCTGGATTCACGGTTCAATTGTAAAACAAATGACAGCCTATTTCACACCTCTATTCATTATTATCTTGATTGATGTTTGGTTTAAGTTTCCCCGAGGCCACTGACTTATTTTGGGTACTATTCCAATAGATTTATATCTAAAAATCCTGAAGGAAATTAATTCTTGTATTTCCGCAGTTGCTTTTAACTGAAGGCAGACACAAAATGCTGGAGTAACTCAGTGGGACAGGCAGCATCTCCGGAGAGATGAAATGGGTGACGTTTCAGGCCGAGACCCTTCTTCAGGCCCATCATCAGTAAGGGCATTGAGTTTGGAAGTTGGGATGTCATGTTGCACTTGGAACATTGCGTTCAGTGTTGGTCACCTTACTATAGGAAAGATGCCATTACGCTGGAAAGAGTGCAGAGAGAAGATTTACGAGGGTTGTGCCGGGATTCAAGAGCTATTGGGGGAGGTTGGGCAGGCTGGGACTTTACCTCTTGGAGCATGGGAGAATAAATGGTGCTCTCAGTCTTTATCCCAGGGGCAGGGAATCAAGAACAAGGGAGCAAAGGTTCAAGTTGAGAGGGAAAATATTTTAAAGGAATTTTCGCACAGTGGATGATGGGCGTATGGAATGAGCAGCCAGACAAAGTGGTTGACGTAAATACTATAACAATATTTTTAAGATACATTTGGGTACATATAACCATATAACAATTACAGCACGGAAACAGGCCATCTCGGCCCTACAAGTCCGTGCCGAACAACTTTTTTTCCCCTTAGTCCCACCTGCCTGCACTCATACCATAACCCTCCATTCCCTTCTCATCCACATGCCTATCCAATTTATTTTTAAATGATACCAACGAACCTGCCGACACCACTTCCACTGGAAGCTCATTCCACACCGCTACCACTCTCTGAGTAAAGAAGTTCCCCCTCATGTTACCCCTAAACTTCTGTCCCTTCATTCTGAAGTCATGTCCTCTTGTTTGAATCTTCCCTATTCTCAAAGGGAAAAGCTTGTCCACATCAACTCTGTCTATCCCTCTCATCATTTTAAAGACCTCAATCAGGTCCCCCCTTAACCTTCTGCGTTCCAGAGAATAAAGACCTAACTTACATGGATAGGAAAGGTTTGGAGGGATGTGGGCCAAAAGCAGGCAGAAGGGATGAACTGTTATAAAGGCAGCTAAACCATCCTATCAACAGCTAGACAGCAGTCCTAAGCCTCTATCTACCTCACCAGAGGCCCTAAAACTATCTTTAATCAGACTTTACTAGATTTTATCTTGCACTAAACATTATTGCCTTTATGTGGATAGCTCAATTGTAAGCATGGATTGTCTTTCCGCTGACTGGTTAGCAGGCAACAAAAGCTTTTCACTGTACCTCGGTACACGTGACCATAAACAAAACCAAACTCAACTTGGAATGGCATCTTGATCAAAATGGATGAGTTGGGGCAAAGGGCATAGAAACATAGAAACATAGAAATTAGGTGCAGGAGTAGAGGCCATTCAGCCCTTCGAGCCTGCACCGCCATACAATATGATCATGGCTGATCATCCAACTCAGTATCCCGTACCTGCCTTCTCTCCATACTCCCTGATCCCTTTAGCCACAAGTGCCACATCTAACTCCCTCTTAAATATAGCCAATGAACTGGCCTCAACTACCCTCTGTGGCAGAGAATTCCAGAGAGAGATCCAGAGGGCCTGTTCAATGCTACAGGAATCTGTGACCCAATGAGAGGATAAGAATCTGGAACTAATAGAGTCAAAGAGTGACACAGTGTGGAAACAGGTCAACTTGCCCCCACCAGCCAACATGTCCCAGCTACACTAGTTCCTACCTGCCTGAGTTTGGTCCATATCCCTCCAAACCTGCCCTATCCATGTACCTGTCCAACTGTTTCTTAAACATTGGGATAGTCCCAGCTTCAACTACCTCCTCACGCAGCTGGTTCCATACACCCACCACCCTCTGTGTGAAACAGGTCAGTCCTGAGCCTCTTAGGATGAGGAAACACTTTTTCTCACAGAGAGTGGCGAGTCTGTGGAATTCTCTGCCTCAGAAGGCGGTGGTGGCAGGTTCTCTGGATGCTTTCAAGAGAGTTAGATAGGGCTCTTAAAGATAGCGGAGTCAGGGGATATGGGGAGAAGGCAGGAACGGGGTACTAGAAACATAGAAACATAGAAATTAGGTGCAGGAGTGGGCCATTCGGCCCTTCGAGCCTGCACCGCCATTCAATATGATCATGGCTGATCATCCAACTCAGTATCCCGTACCTGCCTTCTCTCCATACCCCCTGATCCCCTTAGCCACAAGGGCCACATCTAACTCCCTCTTAAATATAGCCAATGAACTGGCCTCAACTACCCTCTGTGGCAGAGAGTTCCAGAGATTCACCACTCTCTGTGTGAAAAATGGGGATGATCAGCCATGATCACATTGAATGGCGGTGCTGGCTCGAAGGGCCGAATGGCCTCCTCCTGCACCTATTGTCTATTGTCTTTAGGCTGTTCTACCGTTATACAAGATCATGCCTGGCGCCTGCCCTCTTCATAATCTTTTCTCATTAATAATGACCAAATCTAAAATAGCTTAATCATACCGTTCTCAGAAACAAACCTTGACACGTTCCACAAGTTAATCTAGTTCAATACGCTTACGGGTTTTGTTTCCGCAATTAATATGCAGATTAACATCACTCACAACAATTGCAGTATCTTTCAAACATGCCCTAGATAAATCACGGAACGTAAACCAGTACAGCACAGAACAGGTGGTCACGGTGGCGCAGCGGTAGAGTTGCTGACTTACAGCGCTTGCAACGCCGGAGACCCGGGTTCAATCCCGACTACGGGTTCTGTCTGGACGGAGTTTGTACGTTCTCCCCGTGACCTGCGTGGGTTTTCTCCGAGATCTTCGCTTTCCTCCCACACTCCAAAGACCTCCGTAACTCCCTTGTCAATTCTTCCCTTCCCACCCGTACCACCCCCTCCCCGGGCACTTTCCGTTGCAACCGCAAGAGATGCAACACCTGACCCTTTACCTCCCCCCTCGACTCCATTCAAGGACCCAAGCAGTCGTTCCAGGTGCGACAGAGGTTCACCTGCACCTCCTCCAACCTCATCTACTGCATCCGCTGCTCTAGATGTCAGCTGATCTACATCGGTGAGGCCAAGCGTAGGTTGGGCGATCGTTTCGCCGAACACCTCCGCTCGGACCGCAGTAACCAAGCTGACCTCCCGGTGGCTCAGCACTTCAACTCCCCCTCCCATTCCCCATCCGACCTCTCTGTCCTGGGTCTCCTCCATGGCCAGAGCAAGCAACACCGGAAATTGGAGGAACAGCACCTCATATTCCGCCTGGGGAGTCTGCATCCCGCGGGCATGAACATTGAATTCTCCCAATTTTGTTAGCCCTTGCTGTCTCCTCCAATCCCCCAGCCCTCGAGCTGTCTCCTCCTCCTACTTTTTCCTTTCTTCTCCCCGCCCCACCCCCCATCAGTCTGAAGAAGGGTTTCGGCCCGAAACGTTGCCTATTTCCTTCCCTCCATAGATGCTGCTGCACCCGCTGAGTTTCTCCAGCATTTTTGTGTTCCTTCGATTTTCCAGCATCTGCAGTTCCTTCTTAAACAGTTAATTGGCTTTGGTGTAAGTGTAAATATTGTCCCTAGTGGGTGTAGGATGGTGATAATGTGCAGGGATCGCTGGTCGGCGCGGACCCGGAGATTTCCGCACTGTATCGCTAAACTAAACTTGGCCCAGTGTCCATGCCGTTACAGAAGGTCAAACAGAACAAGTTGCCTTACAACTTTAGGCTGTGCTCGCCCTACGCAAGAAGAAGTAGTGAAAACCAGCCATCTGGCCCTCCCACCATTCGGATGCATGGACTGAATGGGCCATTCACCTTGTCCCTGCTTGGCACCGAGCACACATCACTTCCCTTTATTGCTTGTCGGGTTGGCAACTGTCCATTTAATTTTTCAATATCCCAGCCAGGCACGTCTTCATTGCAGCCAGGTTTACCCCGATCTATAACCATATAACCATATAACAATTACAGCACGGAAACAGGCCAGCTCTGCCCTACAAGTCCGTGCCGAACAACTTTTTT